>NC_036849.1:23890779-23900889 GCF_002910315.2 Salvelinus sp. IW2-2015
ATATTTACCTTTGACTATTGGATGTTCTTATAGGCACTTTAGTATTGCCAGTGTAACAGTATAGCTTCCATCCCTCTCCTCGCCCCTACCTGGCTCGAACCAGGAACACAACGACAACAGCCACCCTCGAAGCAGCGTTACCCATGCAGAGCAAGGGGAACAACTACTCCAAGTCTCAGAGCGAGTGACGTTTGAAACGCTATTAGCGCGCACCCCGCTAACTAGCTAGCCATTTCACATCGGTTACACCAGCCTAATCTCTGGAGTTAATAGGCTTGAAGTCATAAACAGCGCAATGCTTGAAGCATTGTGAAGAGCTGCTGGCAAAACGCACGAAAGTGCCGTTTGAATGAATGCTTACGAGCCTGCTGGTGCCTACCATCGCTCAGTTCAATCTCGAAATACAAATCGTATAGAGAGAAATAGTCCTATAATTCCTATAATAACTACATCCTAAAACTTCTTACCTGGGAATATTGAAGACTCATGTTAAAAGGAACCACCAGCTTTCATATGTTCTCATGTTCTGAGCAAGGAACTTACACGTTAGCTTTCTTACATGGCACATATTGCACTTTTACTTTCTTCTCCAACACTTTGTTTTTGCATTATTTAAACCAAATTGAACATGTTTCATTATTTGTTTGAGGCTAAATTGATTTTATTGATGTATTATATGAAGTTAAAATATGTGTTCATTCAGTATTGTTGTAATTGTCATTATTACAAATTTTACAAAATTAAATCGTCCGATTTATCGGTATCGGCTTTTTTTGGTCCTCCAATAATTGGTATCGGTATCGGCGTTGAAAAATCGGTCGACCTCTAATACAGAGTAAAGTTATTATGAGGTGAGGTAAGGACAGAGGCATTAGACTAGACAGGGTAATATCTCTTTACATCGCTCTGTCAGAGGAGACCCCGTGAGGCTCAGGTGGTAGAGCATGGTGCTTGCAACATCCAGGTTGTGGTTTCTATTCCCACGGGGAACCAGTACAAAAATGTATGCACTCACTACTGTAAATCACTTGCTTTAGATAAGAGCATCTGCTAAGTTACTAAACTGTAAAATGAGACAATACCTGACAGACCCACTCCTTGAAAGATAACATAAATACCGTTTGACAATTGGTTTCAAGGGCACCTACCTCCACATTTAGCTTACATCAGACTTGATACTCAAAGTAATGCATTGTAGAAGTGCTCTAAGCACAAAACGACTGCAGCTTCATACAGTAGATGTGTCTAGATTACAGTAGTTGTGTCTAGATTACAGTAGTTGTGTCTAGATTACAGTAGGTGTGTCTAGGTTACAGTCAGCGTGTCTAGATTAAAATTGGCAGCATTTAAGCATTACCCTGCAAAAAGCTCTCTCTCTCTCTGTCTGTCTTTCTCTCATTCTGTCTCTCTGTTTCTCTCTCTATTCTTCCTTGGTCCACTCCCTCTTCCATGGTCCTAATCCCTCTCCCTCTCGGTCTCTCTCCCAGCTCCTTTCACCATCTCTCTCTCTCCTCCCCTTTCCTTCCCTCCCTCCCTCCTTCCAAACCAGCAGAGAGGCTAGGAGCTGGGATAGGAGATGATGATGGGGCACCATAAACTAGGCATGGAAGTAAAAAATGGTGATACAATGGTGAAATATAAATACTCTAATGAATGGCTAAAAATAGGCAGCAGAAGCTTTGAGTCCATGCCATACACATGCTGGTTCCCCAGGCCTCTCTCTGAGTACGGCGGGAGAGGAGGGACACACTGATAACAGACACACAGTAATATAAGGAAAACTCATCTCCATGGTTAATATGTAGATCCAATGAATATACAGTACAACTACAGCCTCTTTGATAAGGTACAACTTAAAGTAATGGGAAACGTGTGAGTGTGGGGGGATGGGGGTGCATTGACAGTAAAGGGGAGTGAGATAGAAAGGAAGAAAAATAAAGAAAGAGGGAGAGAGAGTGGGTGAGGGAGAGGAAGAATGAATTAATGTTTTTGTTAATGCATGGCTGTAGTGTACAGAGATGTACACACTACAGCATAGTGCCAGCAGAGGGTGCCACTAACTCAATACAAGGAGAGGAGGCAGCCCAAATGTTGTGGCACTCCTTGTCACACACACACACACAATCTCTCATGCACCACACACACACACACACACACACACACACACACACACACACACACACACACACACACACACACACACACACACACACACACACAGCACCACCCACACACAACACGCAACACACACACACGCACACACACACTAAGGGGGTTTGTCTTTATCGAGCTCGGCATGAGCGATGAACTAGATATTGATATGGAAGAAATGCCATCGTTTATTTATTTGCTGGGATCTAAAGTGGAATTTAATTTACAGTACAAAACTGCCAGGGTCCCAATTATGCTCCATCTTCTCATCTACATTATGTTATGAAATCAAATTAACATCATTTCTCAGCTAATGTATCAAAGCAGCCATTAACTCTCTGAAAAAATAATTTTTTCTACTAATGTGTCCATTTCCAAATGTGCATGTTCATTTAGGACAACTATTCATCATGGTTAAATCATTGAATCAACAGGCAAGTGAATGTAATTGACAGGATGCACAATACCATCTTTTATAACCTCCACTGACATCCATGGCTCTGTCGCCATAGAAACAGAATGTGGCCATAGTGATTATATTCTCAAATTGTTGAGGTTATTCGAGTTTGTTAAGCTGAAATAACAACTCCAGTACCTACCTCACTAACGTAAGACACAAAAGAACTGTCACATATTTCCCTTGGAAAAATAATGACACAGTTAAGTTGTGATCTATGACCCTTGGAATATTCACAAGAGGTACGGGTGACATTCAACTCTTCTTTTAATAGTCAAGCAAGACCGAACACAGTCACATATTGATTTAAAAACAAATCATCGCATTCCAAGATGGCGTAGCAGTTGGACATGTGTTTGTCTTGTCCCGTCTTGTCCCGTCTTGTTCCGTGTACAAAGTCATTTTCCTGGGCTTTTTTCTTATATAGTTCATATATATTTTAGTCTAACTTTCCATCTACGAACTGAATATACTTTCCTGCAACCCGCCTCACCCAATGTGGTACGGATCTGCTATTTTTATACTTTAGAATCGGAACCCCCATCAGAAGCTAGATGCTAAATTGTAATTATTTCGCCTCTAGGGCCTATTTATTGCCTACCTCCCTAATCTTCTACATTTGCACACACTGTACATAGATTGATCTATTGTGTTATTGACTGTACGTTTGTTTATGTGTAACTCTGTGTTGCTGTTTGTGTCGCACTGCTTTGCTTTATCTTGGACCAGGTTGTAGTTGTAAATGAGAACTTGTTCTCAACTGGCCTACCTGGTTAAATTGTCACGCCTGCTCGCCTGCTCCCACTCTTCCTCCCTCTGGCGCTTGAGGGCGCCAGACTCCCCAACATTACGCACTCAAGCCCCCATCAGTACGCACACCTGACTTCCCCCCGTCACACACATCAGTGATCATTGGACTCACGTGGACTTACTTGTGTCATTACCTTCCCTATATCTGTCTGTTCCCAAGCTCTGTTCCCTGCTTCTGGATTGATTGTCATATGTCCGTGTTACCCGTGTTCTGACGCTGTCCCTGTCTTGTTCTATGTCTGCTCCCTATTAAATGTTTGACTCCCTGTACCTGCTTCTCCTGTCCTGCGTCACTCCTTATATAAATAAAGGTGAATTTCTTTAATTTTTTTATTAAAATATTTTTTGTTGTTGCTGAGGGTGTGAAATGTCATTTTAACATGAGTTTGACATCAAAGTAAGTCATCCCTGAGCTTCAGACTGCCTGTCACCCCATAAGTGACAAGGTTTCTGATAACAATACCCACTTGAGACAGGCCTGGGCTTGTTTTTGTGGCGTTAGTTACAGCACTAACACACAGCAGCTATTAGTTTCAGCAAACTGTATATCATCTCCTGCGGTCATATTTTCCCAGGATTTGTGGGAGCGTAATAGTCTTAGCTACTCTGATAAGAACTTCCAGTCCCTCTACAATCACACTGGCCAAACAAATAGACAGGTTGCCATGCTAGCTCTGTCTTGTGCTCTATATAAAGACTGGCAGCTGGCACCCAGAGAGAGAGAGAGAGTTTGATCTCTGGCTGTGACCTCACATACCGCTTGGCTGTGTCTGATGTGAGGTGTCAGTGATTTGGTCAGTAGTCAGTACTGTGGGTATTCACAACCCCTATCTCTGTGGGTGAGAGTGAATGTAAGGGTGAGAGTGAATACACTACATTGAAATTCTACTTCGTGCTACGATGAGGCCCGGCGTTGGCCCAAGCTGCTGCACTGAGGTAACACCTTCTGTCATAGCTGCCTGGGAGATATAGACAGGTACACCAGGAGGGGGCGCTGCCATGCCCCTCATGCAGACAGGAGACCAAGGTACTGCATTCTGGTGTGGCTAAACTAGCAGATTTCGCCATCATCGGTTTGGTGACAAGAGGACAAGAAGAGTCAGAAGTGGGCGTCTAATGTGAGAAACATGCAGATTAGAAACTGAAGATATTCTGCACATCGTGCCACAGGTTTGTGCTTGGGAAAGGAATAATCAACATGTGCGCGCCCACACACACACACACACACACACACAGCACACAACACACACACACACACACAATGTGGCGCCCACACACACACACACACACACACACACACACCACACACACACACACACACACACACACACACACACACACACACACACACACACACACACACACACACACACACACACACACACACGTGAAACGTAAGAGCTGAGCCAGGTGGAACTTCAAGCTAACTCTTCTCTCCTAGTCAGCCACTGTGTGCTTTAGTCCCATGGAGAGGGAAGACATCCACATTCATAAGGCATTGTTTGGATAAATGTCCACTCAGTCATAACTACTCCTCTCTGAACAGCACCAGGACACCTAAGACACATTCCTCCACATTCATTGTTCCACATTGTCCACTGCTTCAACAAATACCAGTATGAGATGGCATCTATTTCCCTAGAGATTGCTGCATGAAGATTTAAATATGCACTCACAGCTGTCATAGAATATAGATTACTAATTTGTTTCACTAAGGTCAGATACAGATATTCAATCAGACTTTAACTTTTAACTAACTTTAACTTGTAGCTCTACTATTTTTATCTCTCCTCAGGGTTTCTGTTCCCTTGGTGCTCTCACGCCCCCTCCCACCCCCTCACCCCCACCCCCCCACATCCCCCTCATCCCGCCACACCATCCCTCACACTCTCTTACACCCACTCACACCCTCCCTCACACCCCTACATACCCCTCACCCCCTCTTACACCCCTCACCCCCTCACACCCCACAAACACCCTCCTCACATCCCTCACACTCCCCTCACCCCCCCACACCAACACTGTGGGAGGATGTAGAGTCAGCCGCGGCCCACTACAGAGGCAGGATACGCTCTGCTTTAGATCAATGCCAGCAGAGGCAAACACCCCCCTGGACCAGATCGTATGAGACTCACTGGATGAGAGGCGCCAACTGCAGGCCCTGTCCCAGTCTCTGAAGCACCTGCTGAACAACACATGTGACACAAAGCTGCTGTCCCAGAGAGGAACACTGACGGCACTACAGGAGCCTCACCTCCTGTGGGGACACTGCCACCCCACTAACCAACTCCACTCTCCCACAGAGGCACACTCAGTCTCCTCTCATTACCAATGATCTGGAACTGAACATGCTGGTCCCACGAAGACAACAACAACAACAGAGATTGTTGCTGTAGAATCTCAGCTCCTCCATAGAGCCCTAACACTGACTCTGCGGTTCTGGAAGTTGGAGGTGACAGTATAGAACTGAGTGTAGGAAAGAGCAAAACTTCTATGAACTTCCCTTCTCAGGTATCAGTCAGTAAAGATGACTGAACTCTCTGGGGATGCAGACTGGCTCCTTCTCAGGTATCAGTCAGTAAAGATAGCTGGACTCTCTGGGGAAGCAGACTGGCTCCTTCTCAGGTATCAGATGGATGAACTCTCTGGGGAAGCAGACTGGCACCTTTGCGTTCCTAGACAAGGGGTCAGACCTCGGGTCCTCTGAGGGGTGTCTAAGGTCACCTGTGGTTGTGGCTGCATCCAGTCTGGGGTGCATGGTGGTCCTGGCGCATCCTGAACGCAGGTGCATCTTCATCCACACCTGAGATGGGGAAAGACTATTCACCCTCCAGCCAGAAGGCCTTTTGGAGGGCCAGATATTTGTGACTGACCACTGTGAGGAAGGTGTCCAGACCATCCTGACCATAGAGTGGATGACAGAGAACCTGCTGCTAACCCTAACTGAAGTGGCCCAGCTTTGTGGCCAGGACGGGGGGACAGGGTGGCTGTGTTTACTGAAGACTCTGTTCTTCTCTATGACACTACAAGCTCTCTGCTATGGAGGAGTGAGCAGAGAGTTGTCCACCCAAGTGGCATCGCTATAGATGACAGGAATAATGTCATAGTAGTGAACCACAGCCCTGGAGATATGGTGGTTTTCAGCAGTGAGGGGAGGTGGCTGTAGAGGGTTGGCAGGACCTCAAGGACTGGCACTGGGTAATGACAGGGTGCTTGTCATTACTAACAGCCAGAACAACAAAAACATTATAATACGCCCTTATCAATATCAAGATACTAATGTCAGCTTTCAGCAAACATTGGCTATCAGAAATCACTAAATGCACTAACCTTCAGGTACTGTTAAAGGATATGCTGCTAATAGACATATGGCACAAAAGCATTCAATAACTCATATTTTTATTTATGAGCTAAATAAAATATCTTGGGACAGAACGATTATGTATCTAGTGAGCATACTAACCCATCTAAATCCTGTTTTCTCAATGATCCAGTCGTGTCCATTTCCCCCAATAGGAGGCAACAGGTGAGTAAGCATGACACATGGCTGTGGGCCAACAACACTACTGCGGCATTGCTTTGTGAAATGAATGGTTTGTGGAACCCTCATGCAAGGTAATAATGGGGCCCTACCCTACAGCAAGAGCATAGAGAGAAAAAGTGGGCAGCTCTGTAAAAGTAAACTGGAGAAAAGCCTCAGCCAGGTACCTGAGTATATCTCCCTGCTCTTCAATTTCATCAGCCACCTCTTCACACCTGCAACAATGATGTGAAGAAGCCCGTCATGTGCAGAGCAATGTTACAGCAGCCCTGAAACTGGTCAAGGCAAGGACCTTCATGCAGGAGGCTGGCAGTAATATAGTAGTTAACATTCAGTGCAGCCGTAACATTGAATCATTTGCTTTAATAAATCACCACCCGTCCTAACTCCAAACTGAACAACATGAGCAAATACCTGTTGCCGTTTCAAATGAGCAGACGGCTTCTGCAGTAGCACTGACGACACCCATCAGCATTTACACTGAGTGAACAAAACATTAAGAACACCTTCCTAATATTGAATTGCACCCCCTTTTGCCCTCAGAACAGACTCAATTTGTAGGGGCATAGACTCTACAGGGTGTCTAAAGTGTTCCACAGGGATGCTGACCCATGTTGAATCCAATGCTTCCCAAACTTGTGTCAAGTTGGCTGGATATCCTTTGGGTGCTGGACCATTCTTGATACACACAGGAAACTGTTGCTCGTGAAAAACCCAGGAGCGTTGCAGTTCTTGACACACTCAAACCGGTGCGCCTGGTACCTACTACCATACCTTGTTCCAAGGCACTTAATATGTTGTCTTGCCCGTTCACTGATTGGAACACACACAATCCATGTCTCAATTGTCTCAAGGCTTAAAAATCCTTCTTTAACCTGTCTCCTCCCCTTCATTCACACTGATTGAAGTGGATTTAACAAGTGACATCAATAAGGGGTCATAGTTTTCACCTGGATTCACCTGGTCAGTCTATGTCAAGGAAAGAACATTGTTCTTAATGTTTTGTACACTCAGTGTATTTATACTCCCGGCCGAGAGGAGACAGAAACAGCAGGTCTTTCCCTGGGACACTCCAGGGACCAGGTGGACAGATATGAACCCCCTCATCCCCACCTCATCCCATGCTGGCTGGCTGACAGTAGATCTCCCCCTGTCCTACTCCCCTATCTGCCTCTGCTCTGAATGATGTGTTTGGCTGTGGGGCACCTGCTCTTACCTGTGTTTGTGTCAGGTAAGATACAGCAATGCTTCTGCAGGATGCTCGGCAGCACCTGTGGAGGGAGACAGAGAGGGACAAAAATTAAACAGGTGTGTCACACAACAGAATGGATGGCAATGAGTCCTGGGAGACCATTCAGCCACACTTAAAGACCTACAACTACAGCAATAGGCAACAATTTCTCACCGCATTTGTATGGGCTGAGAATCATCATGTTTATCTAAATAGATTTGTTATGCAGCATTTGATTCATGCAGTAAACCATGAAATTGTGGTCCAGATACAGATGTGTGTGGGTGGACTATTTCATTCTAAGAGAGTTTTATCTAAACATTGGCAGAGGTGTATTTAGTGGTGTGGAGAGGAGAATGTGATAGTATATCAAGCATCTAGCCCCTGGGAACCAGTAGTAGCACAGAAATACTGTTCAATGAAGGAATGGAAGACTATCTGATAATTTAATCTGACGCGTTCACTACAAGATTGAAGAAGCCTGATTTAGAAGCATTTTCTGCATCAACAGTTTGCCAGGAAGTTATGGAACAAAAGAATAGAACATGCACGTACATTACTTCTATGATATAATTAAGCAATAGGGGTGTGGTATATGGCCAATATACCACGGCTAAGGGCTGTTCTTATGCCGCCTGTCCACGAGAGACTAGGGTAGACCAGGTGTCACAGCAAACCTTTTCATGACTACTGATTTACAGGTTCAATGTCATCAAAATTACTTTCATAATATATTATAATAACGACTGCTCTGCATCCTCCCATTTATCCATGGGAAGACCAGTGGGAAGGGAAGCAATAATATTCCCTTTATTTGCTCTTCTCCGTAACTTCCAACACGTCAATCTTCCAGAGTATTTCAGGTCCTATTACTGGGTATTGGATAGGCCTCTCTTAATTAAAACGGAAATATATCAAGGTCCTATTTGACCATGATAGGAGTCTAGGAGTAATATTTATTTTATTTAACCTTTATTTTGACAGGGAGTTGTGCTGAGACCAAGCAAAGGTCTCTTTTACAGATGAGCCCTGTATACACATCAATACACATCAATATACTGTAACGTCCTGACCAGAGTTATTATGTGTTTTGCTTGTTTAGTGTTGGTCAGGACGTGAGCTGGGTGGGAATTCTATGTTGTGTGTCTAGTTTGTCTGTTTCTGTGTCCAGCCTAATATGGTTCTCAATCAGAGGCAGCTGGTAATCGTTGTCCCTGATTGAGAATCATATATAGGAGGCTTGTTTGGTGTTGGGATTTTGTGGGTGATTGTTTCCTGTCTCTGTGTTTGTGTTCTGCACCAGATAGGACTGTCTCGGCTTTCACGTTTGTTGTTTTTGTATTGTTGTAAGTGTTCACCGTTTATTGTCTAATTAAACATGTTGAACACTAACCGCGCTGCATTTTGGTCCTCTCCTTCATCCCAGGAAGAAAGTCGTTACATATACATACACATCCATATACACATCAACATTCACATCAATATACACATCAACATTCACATCAATATACACATCAACATTCACATCAATATACACATCAACATTCACATCCATATACACATCAACATTCACATCAATATACACAAAAAAACACAATCACAGAAAACAAACACATTCCTCAGAAAAAAGGTCCTCAATCAGCCTTTTGAAATGCCTTAGAAGCAATATAAATATGAGTTAAATCATTGGGCCTCTCTGTTGGGGGTTACAGAAGAGTTGCACCCCTTCTGAAAAAACCTACACTCGATCCCTCCGATGTCAACAACTACAGACCAGTATCCCTTCTTTCTTTTCTCTCCAAAACTCTTGAACGTGCCGTCCTTGGCCAGCTCTCCYGCTATCTCTCTCAGAATGACCTTCTTGATCCAAATCAGTCAGGTTTCAAGACTAGTCATTCAACTGAGACTGCTCTTCTCTGT
>NC_036849.1:23901279-23975161 GCF_002910315.2 Salvelinus sp. IW2-2015
ATCAACGAGGCCGCATCCGCACTACTGCTAAAGCTCACCACTCTCCTCTCCTATCTGCCTCTCTATCCTTCATAGCACCGTCAATACGGCTGCCATCCTCCCGATCACTCTGGAACCACGAGAATCCCTCCTCTCCACCCTACGCTACCGAGTTGCTGGAATCTCCGAATCCCAGCCCACAAACGACACACCGCAAAGCGCGGCCCCACGCCGGCTTGCATTAGCGTTCCTACCCTGACAGGTCGCTCCTACCACGAGTGGCGTGCGCAGAATCTGTCTCTCACCACCGTCTCTCCACCATGGTGATCCCCCAGGCTCGTTACTAGGCCCTCTCCTCGATTCTCGCTATTACACACCACAGTTCACTTGGCCTGTCAGATTAACCTCACAGATTCTCTCTCATATCATTCAGACTAAATGCCGAGAACGGAACACACAAACTAGATCTACTCTCCTTTCCCCCTTCGATGCAGCCAGGTGCTGCGAATCGCATCTCTGCACTGTCCTGCAGACATATCAGACTATCTCTCTCTGGGGGGGGGGGGGGGCACTGCGTTCATCCACCTCTGGCCTGCTCGCCTCCCTACCACTGAGGAAGTACAGTTCCCGCTCAGCCCAGTCAAAACTGTTCGCTGCTCTGGCCCCCCAATGGTGGAACAAACTCCCTCACGACGCCAGGACAGCGGAGTCAATCACCACCTTCCGGAGACACCTGAAACCCCACCTCTTTAAGGAATACCTAGGATAGGATAAAGTAATCCTTCTCACCCCTCCCCCCCCTTAAAAGATTTAGATGCACTATTGTAAAGTGGYTGTTCCACTGGATGTCATAAGGTGAATGCACCAATTTGTAAGTCGCTCTGGATAAGAGCATCTGCTAAATGACTTAAATGTAATGTAAATGTAATAMGCCACTGTATGAGATCCTACCAGAGGTGCTATAACATGTACTTTCCATTGTCATGAGCAGCATGTATCTGAGTAGATGACTCATAACTGTAGCTATGTATAGGTTAATAACATACTGTACACATGACCATTGCATTCTCACCACTGTATTAAAGGTGCAATATGCAGAAATCGCTCTGCCATTTCCTGGCTGCTAAAATTCTAATAATTCCCCTAATGTCAGTTTGTTTAACCTCTGCTTCAGAAGCACCCCAAATCATCCACACCTTGTCCTCTTAATTAGCAGCTGTCATTGGCTGCTGCTCCACCAGGCTCAGCCAGGCCTTTAAAAGATGACCTAAGCCGTGCCGTGGTTAAGTGGATAAGAAGCAAGAGAGTAGCATCGACGCCAAATGAGAGGCTCCACAAAAGTGAATGATAAACAGTTTGGCCTGTGTGGATCGAACTCAGCATAGTGGGCTAAGCGATTGGGATGACTAGATGGTGCTGGGGGATGGCTGCATGGTGATGGGAATGGTGATGGCTGCATGGTGATGGGAATGGGGACAGCTGCATGGTGATAGGGATGGTGATGGGGATGGCTGCATCGTGATGGGAATGGGGATGGCTGCATGGTGATAGGGATGGTGATGGGGACGGCTGCATGGTGATGGGAAAGAGGACAGCTGCATGTGGATAGGGATGGTGATGGGGATGGCTGCATGGTGATGGGAATGGGGATGGCTGCATGGTGATAGGGATGGTGATGACGATGGGGATGGCTGCATGGTGATGGGGATGGCTGCATGGTCATGAGGATGGTGATGGCTGCATGGAGATGGGATGGTGATGGGATGGATGCATTGTGATGGGGATGGCTGCATGGGGGTGGGGATGGCTTGCATGGTGGTGAGGATGGCATGGATTGGGTAGGGTGGCTGGAGACCGGTAGGTGATGGGAAGTGGCTGCATGCGTGATGGTGGGCTTGCATGGGAGTGTGATGCTCGTGGTCTGTTGAGGTGGCTACCATGGGGGTGATGGATGGCTGCATTGGTGATGAGGATGCTGCACGTGGGTGGGATTGGCTTGCATGGGGGTGGATGGACGTGCATGGTGAATGGGGATGGCATGCGATGGGATATGGCAAGGGGAATGCTGCATGGGTGGGGATGGCTGCACTGACGATCGAGGAGTGGCTGCAATGGTGGTTAGAGATGGGAACTGCCATTGGTGATTGGGCGATGGCTGCACGGCGGGGGGGAATGGCTGCGATGGTGATGAGGATGGCTGACACCATGGCCGGCACCCGAACCAATCAGGGAGAACCGAATGGACAACTTGCTGGGGTGGGGATGGCTGCTGACGATTAAGAGAATGCGTGGCAGGGTAGACGGATGGCTGTAGTGGGGTGGGGGATGATGGCGCATGGTGATGGGGATGGCTGTGGGCCAACCCGGTGGGGTGGCTGCGATGGTGATGAGGGAATGGCTGCATAGCGATGAGGATGGCTGCATGGCGGTGGGGATGGCTGCATGGTGATAGGGATGGCTGCATAGTGATGAGGATGGCTGCATGGGGGTGGGGATGGCTGCATGGTGATAGGGATGGCTGCATAGTGCTGGCTGGGCTGGCAGAAGTTGCTTTAGGAGGGGGAGAGACAAACTGTTAGGATGCTCATCAATGTTTCACACCCAGAAAGAGGAGTACTCTCACCCTCTCATTTCCGCTTTAAAGGGATCATAGGGCTTGAAGGCATATCGTCTCATTTCATATAAACATGTTAGGCATCTGTCTGTCTTTCAGCTTCATTTCATATAAACATGTTAGGCATCTGTCTGTCTTTAAGCTTCATTTCATTTAAACATGTTCAGCATCTGTCTGTTTTTAAGCTGCATTTCATATAAACATGTTAGGCAATATTGCAAAAGAGAGTTTAGTATATTACCCTCAGGACTAAGGACAGATCTTGTGAATGAACTGTCTGAATCCACTGTGCCAGTGTGCTATTAAAAGGTGCCATTAAGCAAAGCTATATCAGTGCTTACAAATCCTTGGTGCTACTGGCAATATTATTCTATGTTATGGTTTTTGCTTAACCCTTTACACTCGTGGGAAATGGCCATATGGATAGGGCTAAATTGAAACGTTTCTTTTAGAAGAAATATGAAAAGCATATGCATAACCATGATAGCAAAGGAACAGTTTGGAGATAATGGGAAAATTATTAGACCAAAGGTCTACAACAGCAGTTCACCTGACACAAGACATCACACTGTTGATTTCATGTGCATTTACAGTACTTTTCGCCACATTTGTTGATAACGAAATCTGAAAATACTCTGGATACATTCAGTAACATGATACGACTATTCATGGAAAATATGGGGTAGGTGCAACATAAGACAACATTTTGGGTCAGGTGGGCAAGATTTGAAAGCTTTTTCTATTGCCAACATGACTAGCTAAATTACAAAACATAATCTTACAGTGTTAGGCTTTCATAATGCAATTCAGAGAAACACATTGAGTGCATTCAGGTGTGTGTCGGCAGCTAATTTTCATAGGCTCAACATAGGCTCATTCTGTTCAGAACAACCCAAGGTATGACGACATGTCATCTTATAACTATACATCAAACATAGTCATCATAAATGTTGACACTGTATATGTTGACACTGTATAGATGTGCACATTTGGACTCATGGGTATTTGGATAACTTGTATGACATCAAAGCGGTATTT
This sequence comes from Salvelinus sp. IW2-2015, assembly GCF_002910315.2. NCBI lineage: Eukaryota > Metazoa > Chordata > Actinopteri > Salmoniformes > Salmonidae > Salvelinus > Salvelinus sp. IW2-2015. The sequence continues at coordinate 23,904,911 of NC_036849.1, forward strand.
ATTATCATCCTCAATGTCTCATCTTTCAAAATACATAGAGTCCTCTTAACTTACAGGATTTCCCTCACTCAGACAACTACAAATTACAAATGACAAATTACAAAGGGGGCAACTTCTTGTTGCGCGCGTTGCTCAAGTTCAGGACGKCTGTCAATCAAAACTCATACAGCGCTGTGAAGCGCAGAGGCAGAACTCTGACGGCATTTATAGCATGTAACTGTACAGCCACTACGATCCAATTTAGGCGCTCATTATTGCCCAAATCTTCAATTTTCAACCTGTACATGGGTACAAGTGTAAAGGGCTACTCATCTTCGGGGCTGCAGATGAAATAGAAAGGAATCAGAGTAGGTCTCATTATTCTCCTTCTGGATGCTGCCTGTCTGTTTCTCTCCCCTCATCTGCCATGTGTGGAGAGACACATTCAATTAACTGTGGGGCCACACATTAAATTAACTGTGAGGTCACTGCAACCAAGGAGAACACACAACAAACATGTGTCCTGTGTTTCCTGGCAAAGCCAAAGCATCACAACAGGAGGCTTTTCTCAGAAGAGAGAGAAAAGAACGATGAGAGAAAAGATAATGTATTGTGCACTTTGCAGGTTTCCGAGAAGTATGAGTATTTTCATTGTCAACCTACCTGAGTACAGCCTATTAGATCCGGGACAATACCAGTATCGTGATTCTCGTTAGTATGGTGGCAAGGAAACAAAACACGAAGCGGATTTAACTTCTTCTTCTTTTGTTGAAAACAAACATCATGTTCTCAGCCAGAGTGACATTTACAGTACCAGTCAAAAGTTTGGACACACATACTCATTCAAGGGTTTTTCTTTATTTTTACTATTTTCTGCATTGTATAATAAAAGTGAAGACATGAAATAACAGATATGGAATCATGTAGTAACCAAAAAAGTGTTATATATGTTATATTTGAGATTCTTCAAAGTAGACACCTGTCAGGGGTTCACCTAGGGGTCATGAAAGGGCCTGTACCAAATGTTTGATGTATTATCATAATTGATTATGCTTATGTTGTATTAATAGAAGGGGAGGGGTTATAAGACCCCGCCCTCCTTACATTTATAGGGTCCTAGACTACAGATTAACAATATATATATATATATTCATTATAGAGGTTTAGTATTGTTCCACAGTTGTTTTCTAGTCTCTCTGCTTCTTATAAAGAAACGGTCTGAGAAATGTGTGACTGAGACAGAACTCTGCAGGGGAGTGTAGGAGATAAGAGACTAGTCAGACATTCCACAATAAATCAACTTGGGGAGTGGACATTTATTGCCTAGGCCTTAGAAAACACTGGAACTATTGTATCTCTCTTGCAAGTTTATATAGCTGTGTATGCATGGGCTTGGTCTGATGAGTAGAAGGTAATGACGTATGCTGTGACATCACAAGGGCTGGACTTCGGGTTTAATAAAATAACTTGGGACCCTTTATATTTTGCAGAACTTACTCGGAAACATGAGTGTTGTCAACATGTTCCTGTTGTCAACTTCTGTCTGCAATTGCATTAATAAAGGTTTTTGAATGATTTAATTAAAGATATTGTCATAATGATAACTTCACCAATGAGTCAATGATTGACAAGGAACAAGGAAACGAACCCCAACACACCATTTGCCTTGATGACAGCTTTGGACACTCTCGGAATTCTCTCAATCAGCTTCATGAGATAGTCACCTGGAATGCATTACAATTAACAGGTGTGCCTTGTTAAAAGTTAAATTGTGGAATTGAATTCCTTCTTAATGTGTTTGAGCCAATCCTTTGTGTTGTGACAAGGTAGGGGTGGTATACAGAAGATAGCCCTATTTTGTAAAAGACCAAATCCATATTATGGCAAGAACAGCTCAAATAAGCAAAGAGAAATGACAGTCATGAAGGTCAGTCAATATGGAACCTTTTAAGAACTTTGAAAGTTTCTTCAAGTGCAGTCACAAAAAACGTCAAGCGCTATGATGAAACTGGCTCTCATGAGGACTGCCACAGGAAAGGAAGACCCAGAGTTACCTCTGCTGCAGAGGATATGTTCATTAGAGTTACCAGCCTCAGATTGCAGCCCAATAAATGATTCAAAGAGTTCAAGTAACAGAAACATCTCAACATCAACTGTTCAAAGGAGAGACTGCGTGAATCAGGCCTTCATGGTCGAACTGCTGCAAAGAAACCACTGCTAAAGGACACCAATAAGAAGAAAAGACTTGCTTGGGCCAAGAAACATGAGCAATGTCCTTTGGTCTCATGAGTCCAAATTTGAGATTTTTGGTTCCAACCGCCGTGTCTTTGTGAGACGTAGAGTAGGTGAACAGATGATCTCTGCATGTGTGGTTCCCACTGTGAAGCATGGAAGAGGAGGTGTGATGGTGTGGGGGGTGCTTTGCTGGTGACACTGTGATTTATTTGGAATTCAAGGCACACTTACCAGCATGGCTACCACAGCATTCTGCAGAGATACGCCATCCCATCTGGTTTGAGCTTAGTGGGACGATCATTTGTTTTTCAACAGGACAATGACCCAACACACCTCCATGACATGTAAGGGCTATTTGACCAAGAAGGAGAGTGATGGAGTGCTGCATCAGATGACCTGGCCTCCATATTCACCMGATTTCAACTCAGTTGAGATGGCTTGGGATGAGTTGGACCGTAGAGTGAAGGAAAAGCAGCCAACAAGTGCAAATGTGGGAACTCCTTCAAGACTGTTGGAAAAGAATTCCAGGTGAAGCTGGTTGAGAGAATACCAAGAGTGTGCAAAGTTGTCATCAAGGTAACGGGTGGCTACTTTGAAGAATATCAAATATCAAATATATTTTGATTTGTTGAACACTTTGTTTGGTTACTACATGATTCCATATGTGTTACTTCATAGTTTTGATATCTTCATTATTATTCTACAATGTGGAAAAAAGTTAAAATGTCCAAGCTTTTGACTGGTGCTGTATATCACAGAAGACTGAAAAATAACAATACCATTTGACATAGAAACACCAGATTTTCTATGTTTATTTTTGTATGTTTATTAATTACGAAATTATAAAAAATATTAATAAGATTCCACCCATGAGGCCACTAGGTCATTTGACTGCAGGATAGGGCTACACCTTAAATACACTACAAGTTTTAAATTTCCTGCATTAGAGGAAATTTCTCCTGCAAGCATTAGAGGAAAGTTATCCTGCAACAGGATGATTAAATTAAGATCCTACACCTGTAGAAAATCTCCACTTCATGTGTAGATGCTTTCAGTTTCAGGATAGGACGTGTATACTCATGCACCATAAATTAAGATAATACATTTTACAACACCTATGCCATGTTTGTATCGTCCCTAAAGGTTCACACCGAAATACCTACGAAAAACCGAGAGAGCGAGAGAGCGAGAGAGCGAGAGAGAGCGAGAGAGCGAGAGAGCGAGAGAGAGAGAGAGAGAGAGAGAGAGAGAGAGAGAGAGAGAGAGAGAGAGAGAGAGAGAGAGAGAGAGAGTCTTTCTGAATGAAGGTTAAATGAGATGAAGTCTGGGCTAGGGCTTTAGCCTTGGTAGTGGAGAGGATGAAATAATGGCCTAGGCAGGATTCCCCATGGTAGCCTCTCTTCTCACAAAACTGTAGAAATACTGAGTTTGTAAATGTGTTATTAGTTCTTGATAAATGAGACTGGTCCATCTCCTGAGTCATTATCGTACACAATATGACAAATAAGGTACAGCAGTACATTTTCTGAAAAATACATTCTGGTTTCAAATCCCATACCTATGGCATGCATTAGACTTCAAAGCGATCAAAGGCCACTATTTAGATGTTCTAATCTTTCAAGTTCAGTGTAGTTCCTAGTAGTCTGATATTGGTACATCTCAGCCTCTAGTATCATTACACCTCCATAAAGTTCCCACCGTAGAGTTTAAGTGATTTACTCACATCTGTCTGATTGTTAATCTCTCCCTGTCGAAGCAGAGCAGAGCCATGCAGAGAAACACAGTTTGTAAAAGTAAACTGTACTGTCACATTAACCTTCTGCATCAACAAACAAAGGCAAGAGAGACTACTAGGCCTGTAGCTGAAGAACTTTACTGTACTGTACAGTTTAGTTCTTCAACTGTGGAAATCAGAGGGAACATGAGCAGCAGAAGTGATACCACAGGGAGAACAATTGCCAATTAAGTCCAACTGAACAACATGATCAGATGTAAACAATAGCTGCTTGTTGACTAAAGAAGCCAGAGGCAGAGCTCTGTGTTTTTACAGTATCTTAATCCAATTTAACTCATACTGGACCCATTAAGTCTGTGCCTGATAAAAACCAATTTTGGAAAAAGTTTAAACAGAGTTCAATAATTTCAGTACTGGCTGTGTTTTTACAATAAAATGTATTGACTTGGCTGTAAAGGAACTGGGCTTGTAGCCAATGATAATGGTATTACACCTATAACCAGCCTAGTAAAAGAGAGAACAATCATTCTGAAGTGCAGTCAAGCATGCTTTTGTTTGAGTGTTGCAGTGGTATCAAATCTATATACCAAGTGTTAACATTGCATTGTTACCAATAAGACACAAATCAAATTTGTTACAGAAACAATGATCTTCGTTGACCTCTATCTCTACCTAAAATATTAAAGATGTACTATGCAGAAATGGCTCCACAATTTCCTGCTTACTAAMATTTGAATAGTTCACCTAATTTCAGTTTACGTGACAAAACAAGCAATGTACTGTACAGTGTAAAGCAGGAATTCCCAAACTTGGGTACACGCAATGCTGGGGTACGCCAAATAAAAATGTGATTCACATTTTCAAACAGGCCATTTAAATTTTCCAACGGGGCTATACATTTGGGTCAGGTTTTTTTCTTGCCTGAGTAGCCTCGTTGCACTCCCAAAAATAAAATTAAACCTTCTAGTGTTCAGCGAAATAACAACACAATGTCAAATACAGGTAGCCTAGTCAAATAATTAACATCCAATTGCATTAACCGTTACTCTCTTGCAGGAATTCCACTAACGGTCCGTATGTAGCCAAACATAGCTGCTGCTCATTCCGTTTGCTCGAAAATKGATAAATGGTTAAAAATGTAAGGCCCGCGTCCATAAAGACACATACCAGCTCTACTGGTAGTATTGCTACTACCAGCAGTACTACACCTGCACCTGTCGACAAAACAAGTTGTTCTGTTTCCACGAGCACATCCAATGCTAGCATCAGTAATTCTACATTTGTTGTTAGCCCAGCTAGCATGGACATGACAATTATGAATCTGATGACAGGGACGTTGGACCATCGAAGAGGCGCAAATATGATGAGAACTACATTGATTTGGGGTTCACTTATTCTGGGAGTAATGCCTTTCCTCAGCGACAGTGTGATATTTGTGCAAAAGTACTATCTAACAACTCGATGAAACCTTCACTCTTGCGCAGACATTTAGAAACAAAACATGCCAATTTGAACTACAAGCCACAGGAGTTTTTTGTGCGAGAATTAAGACGGCTTTCGAGAAGTAAGTCATGTATAAAAGCAATAGATACCATTAATAAGAAGGGGCTAGAAGCATCTTATACGGTGAGCTACCTAGTTACTCGGACAGGCAAACCCCATACTACTGTGGAGGACTTAATTCTTTCTGCTGCCGCGGATATGGCTGGGACAATGCTGGGGAAAAAGGCCAAAAAAACTATACAGACAAAGCCTTCATCAAACAACACTGTTTCACAACACATCAGTGACATGGCAGGAGATGTTTTGAAACAATTACTGCTTCGCATACAAGCCAGTGAATTATACGCATTACAGCTGGATGAGTCAATAGATGTGCCGGGCCTTAATGCCTTTTTCATTGGCAAGATAAGCAAACTTAGGGATGACATGCCAGCAACAAACGCTGACACTACACATCCAAGTATATCGGACCAAATTATGAAAGACAAGAATTGTCCTTTGAATTCCGTAAAGTCAGTGTGGAAGAGGTGAAAAAAATATTGTTGTCTATCAACAATGACAAGCCACCAGAGTCTGACAATATAGATGGAAAATTACGGAGGATAATAGCAGACTATATTGCCACTCCTATTTGCCATTTCTTCAATTTAAGCATACTAGAGAGTGTGTGTTGTTATGAGAATTTCGTTATCAATGTTCATAAACTTCAATTAATCTACTCAGTCTGCAACCCAGAGTTTGTAAGGTTCTGGYTTAAATGAAACAGACAGATTTCCCAGCTTACAATAGTTAAAATGTTTATTCCTGAGAGCACTCTAACATCAAAAATGCAAACCAGTCTTTATAACACWCACAAACAAGTTCAAATCTTAAGCTACGCCTTGCTCAGACAGTCTGTGTTTTTCCACTACACAGATACATTGTTTAATCTGCAACATGTTTCATAATTTTCTGCAAGCCTAACAGTTTCTCCCCTCCCCGGGTGGAGACAGAATGTCCTGTAAGGAACACAGTGGTCCAGCTCGTCTGTCAATAGCTCCTCTTATCATTTGTTTCACACTTGCACCCTGCTTACATACTAAAAAGGAACAAAAGGTCCTTGTTCTAATTCTGACTAAAACTACACACATCATCAGATTATAGTTTTATGATTCTAATAAATTTCATACAATTATATGGTTTCAGAGTGGAACTATTTAATCATTATCTTTAAACATATAAACTATTTTATCAGTGCCCTCAGGCCTGGAGGGAAGCTAAAGTCATTCCGCTACCCAAGAATAGTAAAGCCTCCTTTACTGGCTCAAATAGCCGACCAATCAGCCTGTTACCAACCCTTAGTAAACAACTGGAAAAAATAGTGTTTGACCAGATACAATGCTATTTTAGAGTAAACAAATTGACAACAGAATTTCAGCATGCTTATAGGTAAGGACACTCAACAAGCACAGCACTTACACAAATGACTGATGATTGGCTGAGATAAATTGATGATAAAAGGATTGTGGGGGCTGTCTTGTTAGACCTCAGTGCAGCTTTTGACATTATTGATCATAGTCTACTGCTGGAAAAACCTATGTGTTTTGGCTTTACACCCCCTGCTATAATGTGGATAAAGAGTTACTTGTCTAACAGAACACAGCAACCTATCAAATAAAATCCAGTTAGAATCAGGAATTCCCCAGGGTAGCTGTTTAGGCCCCTTGCTTTTTTACATTTTTACTAACAACATGCCACTGACTTTAAGTAAAGCCAGAGTTTCTATGTATGTGAATGACTCAACACTATAGATGTCAGCTACTACAGCGACTGTATTGACTGCAACACTCAACAAAGAGCTGCAGTTAGTTTCAGAGTGGGTGGCAAGGAATAAGTTAGCCCTAAATATTTCTAAAACTAAAAGCATTGTATTTGGAACAAAACACTCACTAAACCCTAAACCTCAACTAAACCTTGTAGTAAATAATGTGGAAATTGAGCAAGTTGAGATGACTAAATTGCTTGGAGTAATACTAGATTGTAAACTGTCATGGTCAAAACATATTGATGCAGTATAGCTAAGATGGGGAGAAGTCTGTCTATAATAAAGCGATGCTCTGCCTTCTTAACACTATCAACAAGGCAGGTCCTACAGACCCTAGTTTTGTCGCACCTTGACTACTGTTCAGTCGTATGGTCAGGTGCCACAAAAAAGGACTAAGGAAAATTGCAATTGGCTCAGAACAGGGCAGCACGGCTGGTCCTTGGATGTACACAGAGAGCTAATGTTAATAACATGCTTGTCAATCTCTCCTGGCTGAAAGTGGAGGAGAGATTGACGTCATCACTACTTTTATTTATGAGAGGTACTGACATGTTGAATGCACCGAGCTGTCTGTCTAAACTACTGGCACACAGCTCGGACACCCATGCATACTCCACAAGACATGCCACAAGAGGTCTCTTCAGAGTACCCAAGTCCAGAACAGACTATGGGAGGCACACAGTACTACATAGAGCCATGACTACATGGAACTGTATTCCACATCAACTAACAGACGCAGTAAAATTACATTTAAAAACAGATTAAAAAAACACCTTATGGAACAGCGGGGACTGCGAAGGAAACATTGGCACAGACACATGCATACACACACACACACACACACACACACACACACACACACACACACACACACACACACACACACACACACACACACGGATTTAGTAATGTAGATATGTGGTAGTGGTGGAGTAGGGGCCTGAGGGCACACAGTGTGTTGTGAAATCTGTGAATGTGTTGTAATGTTTTAAAATTGTATAAACTGCCTTAATTTTGCTGCACCCCAGGAAGAATCGCTGCTGATTTGGCATCAGCTAATGGGGATCCATAATAAATACAAAATACAAATACAGCTCCTGGTATATGTCCATTACGTTTATGGGGGGTCAATTAAGGAAGACATCCTCTTCAGAAAACCACTGGAAACCAGGACAACAAGTGACATCAAATGGACTTTGGTGGTCAAGATGTGTTGCTATTTGTACTGATGGCGCAAAAGCCATGACAGAGAGACATAGTGGAGTGGTAACACGCATGCAAGCAGTTGCTCCCGACGCCACTTGGGTAAACTGCAGCATCCACCAAGAGGCTCTTGCTGCCAAAGAATGCCTGACAGCTTGAAAGACGTTTTGGACACTACAGTTAATATGGTTAACTTTGTTAAAGCAAGGCCCCTGAACTCTCGTGTATTTTCTGCACTATGCAACGATATGGGCAGCAACCATGTAACGCTTTTACAACATTCAGAAGTGCGCTGGTTATCAAGGGGCAAAGTATTTACACGAGCTTAAAGTTTTCTTTACTGACCATCATTTTCCCTTGTCTGACCGCTTGCATGATGACAAGTTTCTCACACGACTGGCCTATCTGGGTGATGTTTTTTCTCGCCTGAATGATCTGAATCTAGGATTCCCGGGACTCTCCACAATTACATTCAATGTGCGGGACAAAATTGAGGCTATGATTAAGAAGTTGGATCTCTTCTCTGTCTGCATTAACAAGGACAACACACAGGTCTTTTCGTCATTGTATGATTTTTTGTGTGCAAGTGAACTCAAGCTTACGGACAATGTCAAATGTGATATAGCGAAGCACCTGAGTGAGTTGGGTGTGCAATTACGCAGGTACTTTCCCAAAACGGATGACACAAACAACTGGATTCGTTATCCCTTTCACGCCCTGCCTCCAATCCACTTACCAATATCTGAACAAGAGAGCCTCGTTGAAATTGCAACAAGCTGTTCTGTGAAAATTGAATTTAATCAGAAGCCACTGCCAGATTTCTGGATTGTGCTGCGCTCAGAGTATCCTGCCTTGGCAAATCGTGCTGTTAAGACACTGATGCCCTTTGCAACCATGTACCTATGTGAGAGTGGATTCTCGGTCCTAACTAGCATGAAAACTAAATACAGGCACAGACTGCGTGTGGAAAATGATTTAAGACTGAGACTCTCTCCAATGCAACCAAACATTGAAGAGTAAGGCGCATCCTTTCAAGCTCACCCTTCTCATTACCCTGTGGTGAGTTATTCAACATTTTCGATGAACAAATCAAGTTTTATATGTAAGATGGCTAAATAAAGAGCAAAATTATTCATTATTATATTATTATTATTTGTGCCCTGGTCCTATATGAGCTATTTGTCACTTCCCACGAGCCACGTTGTGACAAAAACTGTTTAATAAATGCATCGTATGGCAGGCTTACAATGATGGCAAAAAACAACATTTGAGAGTGCGCTGACCCTGGTGCTAGAGGGGGTACGCAGCTGGAGGTTGAATGTTGGAAGTGGTACGGGACTATAAAAAGTTTGGGAACCACTGGTGTAGAGAATCATCATACCATCTAAACCACTGTGAAATATATTTTCAATAACAACAAATATTGCATTTTCAGCTGTTTGAAGCTGATGTACAAAACCGAAAGTAAAAGATGCAAAAACAAACTTAAGAACCGAAGCATAGAAATAGCGCACATTGAACATATCTAACGCTTCTTAGACTTGCTTTCAAGGAGAATGACAGATCTATGACTCACATTTCTATGTGAATTTGGTCGGGTCGCCCAAAAAGTTACATATTGCAGGTTTAAGTCAACTATCGAGATGACTAACACAAATGTGAATAAGAGAAGATTGTCCTTTAATAATTTTCAGTGTCATGGGGCTTTATGATGATGGGCTAAGTGACATGAAGGGTAATAACACCCTCATCATTATGAAGAGGTCTGATTAAATTGCCTTTATAAATGGCTGTGCAATTAGTGTTAAGAACATGTTACAGATAAGACAGCCTGTTAATGGACGTGGTAATGAGTCAGCTGTGACCTAGGGCGACATGCCATGCACTTACACTCACAGTTACTTAAACTTACACCGGGAGCCTGCAATGAGGGTCACTCACTTAAACCTAGCTGCAGTAATGGTGCCGGCACACACACTTACACACAATTAAGCTATCATGCATGGCCAAATTCATATAGCTCAGTCCCAGGCTCCCAAATTTGTCTGCAGCACTCTACTGAAGCCAGACTAATAGAGATGCTGGTAGCATTATGAGAAAGACAGATTGAGAGAGAGAAAGGACACGATTAGAGAGAGCGGAGCATATGCCCGAGAGCGGAGAGAGCATGCGACGAAGGTGAGACGAGACAGAAGAAGCGGAGACGGAGAGAGAGAAGAGAGAGAGAGAGAGAGAGAGAGAGAGAGAGAGAGTGTAATTGGGGAAAGAGAGATAATGAGGTAGTACGACATTTGGGTTTAACCAGAAATCGTTGCACACACATTGTTACTGCTTCAACTCCCACTAGGGTCTGGTAACTGAGTCTATCTGCTTAAGAATCTTAAACGATACTCCCTCAAACAACAAGCTACCTACAGTACCAGTCCCAGGAGTTACAGTTTTTCATACAGTAGCTTTTAATTAGGCCCTCTTCCTTGAAATGAGGCAATTGCCTGCTAGACAGAGAAATAAAAATGAAGTACCTGAAATTCTCCATCTCATCTGATAATACAGTTTCATTGAAAGCTGCTAATTTTGAAGTCAAAGAGCAGGTGATGGAAGATGAATAAATAGTGTCCAGGCGGATTGCCAGCTTTTTGCACAGACAATTCGTGAACTTGACACACAGCCACACCCAACCACACACACTCAACCTCTTATAACTCCTTGTTCGTTTGACTCCAGGTCCGCCACCTCTTCCATTCACTTTATCTCATTACACAGAGCTTGCCCCCTGGCTGTCACTACAGGGCTCTGCCAAACCCCAATTACACTCTCTCTCTTCTCTCTCTCTCTTCTCTCTCTCTCTCTCTCTCTCTCTCTTCCTCTCTCTCTCTCTCTCTCTCTCTCTCTCTCTTCTCTCTCTCTCTTCTCTCTCTCTCTCTTCTCTCTCTCTCTCTCTCTCTCTCCTCTCTCCTCTCTCTCTCTCCTCTCTCTCTCTCCTCCCTCTCTCTTCTCTCTCTCTCTCTCTTCTCCTCTCTCTCGCTCTCTCTCTCTCTCTCTCTCTCTCTCTCTCTCTCTCTTCTCTCTCTCTCTCTCTCTCTCTCTCTCTCTCTCTCTCTCTCTCAGCTATATTTCCACACGTTAGAAAATGCGTTCCATGTTGCGACTATAGCAGACCTCCCTGTTCATCTAGGGAGGTCTGCCTCTCTGGTTTCTGCCTCTCTGGTGCGCAGCTGGCTGTCATTGAAGAAAGACATGTGGGATACTATGAGCTAAAAATGAAGACAGGCTCATTGGTATGTGGGGTACTTACAACTCTCTTTACGGTACCAATGGTACACCAGGAATTTTACAGCACTTCTTCCCATTGTCCTCAATCACCCAATTTTGCACAACAAAACAGCTTTTTTGTGGGCGTCAATACTTGCACCTGCAAACTGTGAATCGTAACTACTGTCGCCTTAGTGACTCATCATCATACCTGACAATAGCAAATATCATACTGTATACATTTTCAATAAGCCACGATATAAGCCAGGTTACAGCCCAAGTGATGTAACCTAATTCACAAATGATATGTAATTTAGGGGTGTATACACCCCTCATGGGAATACATCTAGTCTTGCTGCTAGTGATCAGTGGCAAACAAACAAACCTCACAGTGTGCACTTGTAGATCATTATTGTCCCAGATAGTGTTGTTGAATACTTGGCTTTTCTCAATGTGTCCTCAACACCCAAGCATTACATAACATGTTTACTCAGGTTTTCTTCTCAGCTTCTCACTGAGAGACTGAGACTGACTATTCAAACACCGCTGCCTGCCTGCCTCCCTTCCCTAGCTGAGCCAAGCTCTCCTTTGACAGCTTGCAAGGCAACTACCCACCACCACCGCTACCACTGAGTATAGTCTACACAGACAGATAGCAGCAGCACATTGCATGTCTGGCGGCTGCTCACAGGAGTGTGTGTGATTGTGATGCACTGTAAGTGTTAGTGATCAGCCTGGCATGCATTTCAGAGTTTAATACCTCACAAAAAGTGCTTTTTTTCTACCTGGAAAGTTCCCATCTCTCACTATCCTCCTCCAGGACAAAGTTGTGCACATGCAGCAGCAACCAGAGAGAACAGTGGTGTCGGTGAACAAATTGACACCTGCACTACAATGCAACATCATTCAAATTAGATTATTTCTAGGAAGGAGGCAGGGGAAAATGAGTAATTGCTAATAATTCAAAAAGTAGTACATTATCTTTCCTAACAGAATCATCTATCAAAATTCCTCAACAATGGATATGAAATTAGACTGATCAGTCATACAGCAAATTCGAGGTAAGATGCTGAGACCCACCCATTTCCCAACTGACTTAATCTATGGGTATGCTTAACGCGCTGACTGTTCAAACACACCGAAATCCATGCGCTGCCAACATTGCTAACCCAACACACTTAGACTTTTCTAATAGACTATAACTATGACATGAGAGGTACATTATGATTTTAAAAAACAATTACCTTCTTCAGAGCTGACATTCTAGTTAATTCCTCCTCCTCAAATCCTGTTCACATGCTGACGTTCCCAGCGAAGTTTAGAGGGTGCGCGCATTCCAAACTAGGCTCACTCTGGTCCTGATGCTGAGCTATTTGATATTCACATCGCGGTGTCCATGCGCTGCTGTCAAACCCTTCTTTCACAGCTGGCTTAGTTTGCGCATGTCGATGGATTTGATGTTACTGGATGCGACCAGAGGGGGAGCTGTTGGTTAGGCTACAGACAGCCACCGTGTCATGCAGGCAGTTCCTTCAGAGAGGAAGAAGCGAAGCAAGAGGTATGACTGGGCCCAAAATCTGTATTCTCCATTTTTTTCAGTTTTTTTCGCTCACCAAGCAGATTTTGTATGGAGATCAACGAGTGTTTCAAATTTGGTCATCAAAAAATGTAATGGCTTTATTTGCTACGTGAGGCTTATTTGATCGAATACAAGTTTCGCAATGGTTAGGATGTTAAGAGTGTACTGATATAAGTAGGACAATTGACATCCCGGAAACGTTGAGAAAAAACATTTTATATCGGAGTTATGCCTGTTGTTCACACGCTTATCTGCCCTCTCATTGGCTAGAATGGTCCCACCTGATCTTGCCTCCTCTCGACTGCCTTCCATTGTTGAAGACATTTCACATTGTTAAAACGGCCACTTCAGTATCTGGTCAATATGGATCATCTTTGGTTCCTTCCTCATGTGTGGATGATTGAGGTCTGTGCTGCAGCTCGTTTGGTTGTTTTCTGTCGCGGCTGTGCACATAATGATATTTAGCGAAATTTTTTCAGTCGTAACTGAGCACGATTTCTCATCGCAATGATGCAAATGATGTGRTGTCATTACAAAAGTTCCTTAAAAAAGCTGCAAAACATCAACTAGCAGGGTTGATGCCAGGAGCTAGCAATGCTAACTAGCTAGCTGGTAACATTAGCATTTTTCACAAGTGTGTTTTATCTAATGTTACATTCGAGTTAAATATAGTGATATGGCACATAGGAAAGAAGGTAAGTACTTTATTTACGCATGTCGTTGCTGAAACATTAAACGCCAGATGTAGCTAGTTTTTACTAGTCTGTACTTATAGCTAGTTTCTGTCCCGTTAGCCAGGCAGGCTACTGTCGCGCAACTCATTGAGCGTTATCAAACGCCAAGTTGACCGATCAATCCCGCGTGTTTTTGTGATACTTTCGCTGATGTATAACGTTATATTATATCGGTGAATACGTTGGATCACGTTTCGTTTTTGTAGGCTTCTGATATTAATAAATAATTTATGCTTTTTGTGAATTTTACTTTGATCTATCAGCTACTAGTTATTGAGATTAAATAATTTCAATTGAAATTGTGTAATTAGCAAAACATGTATTTATACCCTAGATGGCTTGTACTTGACATGGGCAGCAATGTGGAAGTAATGTTAAGAATGTCAACTACGTTTCAGTATTCCAGTCTAAAGTTCTTCAGAGGCTGTACCCCTTACCTCCCAAGCCTGAGAAAGAACCCAGCTCTTCACCCCCCGAGTTTGTTCTCGAAAAGTCCTCTGTGAAACAAAAAGTAGGCCTAGAGGTGGGCACTATCACTGGTAAGTAGAGTAACATATTTCATTAAATGAGTTATGCTCAATTGAATTAGAAATATTGTTCCCGGAGCTAAGCGAAGTGAGACATCACCCACTTTTTATTACTTCCAAATAAGTTGGTGTCACAGTCCGGAAATTATATAGCCTACAATACAATCACCTCCAAACCAATCGCCAAACACTTACAGTATAGCTAATGTTCTTTCTTTCTCATTTGCTCTGTGTCTCAGGAGATGAAGGGATAATACCATCCTCGACCCAGCCAGGCAGACGAATGTACACAGTCGTAGCTCCCCCTGCAGAATACAAGACAGGTGCAGAGGGATCTGTCACGCTCTCTCAGCCAGCATGCATAAATACTGTGGAAGACCCAGCTGGTAAGAGGGCTATAATCTTACATTTATGGACTGTGGTGACAGAGATGTGCCATAAAGCAGGGGATTTACTAGAAGGGGCTCTCCTCAGTTCCTCTGTCCAACTCAGTGTTACCATCACTCTCTTTTATTGTCTTTTCCAGTCCAGTTGTGGGGAGATTAAAGCGGGAACAAATATTTTTATCCAAGACCTTAGTTGATAAATGTGAGATGGTTGCGTTGAGTGTACTGATGAACAAATCCCATCTGAATGCAATCTGTGCCAAATGGATCAGACCACCCACTGTCATTCACATTTAATGCTGTGTGTTCTCAAGGTCAAATGTTGTTATTATTACAGATACGTGGTGATTATCTAAAGGTATATGGCTTATGTGAGCACTCATTGAAACCATTTTAGGCTCAACAGTTGACATTGATTCACCACAGAGCTGATCATTTTGTGATATATGATCAGTAGACAAAGGTGCAATATGCAGAAATCACTCCGCCATTTTCTGGTTGCTAAAATTCTAATCGTCTAATTTCAGGTTGTGACAAAACAAGCAATGTGTAGAGAATCATTGTACCATCTAAACCTCTGAAATATATATTTTCAATAACCAAAAATATTGTATTTTCAACTGTTTGAAGCTGGTGTACAAAACTGAAAGTAAAAGATGCAAAAACTAAATGTATGAACTGGAAGCATAGAAAAAGCGCATATAGAACATATCTACCTCTTCTTTGACTTGCTTTCAATGAGAATGAAAGATCTATAACTCACATTTCTATAAGAATTTGTTAGTATCGTCCAAATAGTTACATATTGCAGCATTAAGATGTAATGCAGCACATTCCATGTGTTTTAGTGAATGTTTCCCTGGCATCAAAGAACTAGCTGAACAACCTGCTCTAAGCCGTCCTGACAGGATATCCACTACTAACCCAGTCCGTTTCATTCAGTCAGCATCTGCCTGCCAGAGAGGTAAAGGGGTTTAGGCTACCTGACAGAAAATGTTTAGATTATATTAATAGTTGACAGTAGAGAAATTAGCCTTGGGCAACACCTTCAGCAAATTTCTCATTAATTTGAAGACTTAATGTATGTTTTTCTAGAAACTCAAGAATTTATGACTTCGAAGTATACTCAATGCAGCTATATTTGCCTGTTATAATGGACTAGTCAGCCATTTAGGCCTATTAGTGCTTTCTCTTACATACTTGGTCATCAGATGGCTGGGTTCATGTATTCGCACTTTGTGACTCTGCTGATGTAAAAAAGGCTTTATAAACACATTTAGATTATTTTAGAAGTAGTACAAGTTAGCCATTAGGCCTAGTCTTGTAGCGGTACAGGTGGAATAGGGGAGTGGTTTTTAGCTTCTTTCTGCAGTCCTGAAATGGTCTGTGTGAGCAAATGTTTGTGGCTCTGTGCTACGCTTGCAGGTATCTGTTACCATGGAGAAAGCAAAGTACACCATGACAACCTCATAGTCATAAATGTTTTTATTTTTTGGTTACAAGTCCTTTAACATTTAGCTGGGCAAGGTGTCTACCTTGAATAATGTCTTAAAATACTTTCATGTAGATCAGCTGCTAGGTCTGTACACATGAAGCAGTTCTGCTCTAATTACCATCTAGGCCTAAGAAACAAATTAAGTCATCATAAATATTGCATATTTTAAAAGGCCAACTTATGGGAAAATCTGAATGCACAGTGCGCACACATGCTAAATATTTAGCAAAAACAACTAAAAAGAGGCATGGAGAGAAGCTCAGCAATACTCAAATTATGGAATAATGAATTTTAATCATAAAACATTGACACTGTAAGAGCAATGTTTACAATGATTTTAGAGAGCCTAGTTGCTCTTAGCCTACATGGCCTGGTGATTGTTGTTGGGTTCTGAATAGGGCTGTTACGGTGACAGTATTACCGCTACACCGGCGGTCACGAGTCATGACGGCAGTCAAATGCACATGACCATTTAGTCACGGTAATTAGGCTTCTCCAAGCTCTGATGCTGCTGATGGTCATTAGTAGCCTACCAAACTTGCTAACTGCCTGGTACTTGGCACTCTATTGTCCCACTAATCACTCTGAAATCAATGCAAATGTAATCAAAAATCTAATCAAACACTTCATGAGAGCTCATGTTGCACAACATTTCTATAGTCTATCGAATTGCGTTAGAGAACCGATTGATGGCCTCTATTAACCTCTCTTGGGTACGTGAGACGTTAGCGTCCCACCTCAACAGCCAGTGAAACTGCTAGGCGCCAAATTCAAATACAGAAATACTCATTATAAAAATTCAGAAAACAAAACATATTTTACATAGGTTTAAAGATTAACTTCTTGTGAATCCAACCATGGTGTCAGATTTTTAAAATGCCTTACGGCGAAAGCATACMTTACGATTATTTGAGAACATAGCCCAGCAGACAAATCATTACAAACAGTAACCAGCCAAGTAGAAGTTACACAAGTCAGAAATAGAGATAAAATTAATCCCTTACCTTTGATGATCTTCATATGGTTGCACTCAGCAGACATTAATTTACTCAATAAATGTTCCTTTTGTTCGATAAAGTCTTTTTATATCCCAAAACCTCTGTTTTGTTCGCACGTTTTCTTCAGTAATCCACAGGCTCAAACAGGCAGACAAAATCCAAATTGTATCTGTAAAGTTCATAGAAACATGTCAAACGATGTTTATATTCAATCTTCAGGTTGTTTTTAGCCTAAATAATCGATAATATTTCAACCGGACAATAACGTCGTCAATATAAACGGTAAACAGGAAAGGCACAATCTCGGTCGTGCGCATGAAAAAGCTCTGTGACACTTTAGGGTCCACTCATTCAGACTGCTCTTACTTCCTCATTTTTCAGAATAGAAGCCTGAAACAATTTCTAAAACTGTTGACATCTAGTGGAAGGTATAAGAACTGCAATTTGAGTCCTAAGTCAATGGATACTGTAATGGCATTGAATAGAAAACTACAAAACCAAAAAAAAAACTACTTCCCGAATGGATTTCTCAGGTTTTCGCCTGCCAAATCAGTTCTGTTATACTCACAGACACTATTTTAACAGTTTTGGAAACTTTAGAGTGTTTTCTATCCAAATCTACCAGTTATATGCATATCATATCTTCTGGGCCCGAGAAGCAGGCAGTTTCATTTGGGCATGCTTTTCATTCAAAATTCCAAATGCTGCCCCCTAACCTAGAGAAGTTAAGAGGATACCATCAGCTTTCTATAGGCAAGGATGACTATTTAATTATCAACTTTCCTAATATTAAACACATTGCTTCTCTTTACAACAGGAGTATAGCCTACCTGGCTGGCATGAAAAATAACCACTGGAAAAGCGTCCTCCATTCGCTATTTAAGTGCATAGATGACATGTATTCKTTCCTGTTTTAAGAGAGATGCAAGATAATGGTCCATTCTAAATCAAAACAAATTTCACACATTATTTTGTAAATGTAAAGACCAGATTAAATCAGGAATATTTTGGGTGACAATATTAGCCTATCACTTGTGAATGATGTCCAGCTTGTGCAGTAAGGCAAGAAAGAGCACATGCCTTTTTTTGTAACCCATTCAAATCATAGTAGCACACCTCATTTAGCCTAGCCCATAGGCTAATTTTTTGATAAGGTTTGTATCACAACTAAAGTGGCCAAATGGCTACTTAAAATTAAGCACATTAATCTGCCTTATAACTGGTGTTGAGCCTAACTGGCATACATAGGCTGCCTGTGAGTTTTTAGTTTGGGGAAGATCATTTTCACCATAAAAATGCACCTTTTTCTAATAAAAGCATTACATGCATAATTGCATTTGTGGCCACTTTTGATAATGGTGTTTTCCTGCTAATGGAACATTGGTGCTTTTAGCCTACTGCTGTGTGCGCATAGGCTATTTCTTCACATTATAAGCTAAGCTAATAGTTAAACATTTTAAGCTAAACATTCTAATCTGCCTCATTGCGTACATTCTTTTGGGGGATGCTAGTGGTTGTATTAATTTGGGCTCTATCGCATCCCACAACTGTCCCAGACTATGTTGGGAATATTTATTTCTCGCACAGAATAGAATAAGTCAACTTTTGTACTATAGGGATAGTAGATTGCCAGCAGCATACCACCCTGCATACCACTGCTGGCTTGCTTCTGAAGCTAAGCAGGGTTGGTCCTGGTCAGTCCCTGGATGGGAGACCAGATGCTGCTGGAAGTGGTGTTGGAGGGCCAGTAGGAGGCACTCTTTCCTCTGGTCTAAAAAAAAAAAATATCCCAATGCCCCAGGGCAGTGACACTGCCCTGTGTAGGGTGCCGTCTTTCGGATGGGACGTTAAACGGGTGTCCTGACTCTGAGGTCATTAAAGATCCCATGGCACTTATCGTAAGAGTAGGGGTGTTAACCCCGGTGTCCTGGCTAAATTCCCAATCTGGCCCTCAAACCATCATGGTCACCTAATAATCCCCAGTTTACAATTGGCTCATTCATCCCCCTCTCCCCTGTAACTATTCCCCGGGTCGTTGCTGCAAATGAGAACGTGTTCTCAGTCAACTTACCTGGTAAAATAACGGTTAAAAAAATAAAAAAAGATTGCCATAGGCTAGTGCTTTTGCCGTTTGTTAGGCCTACTTATCTTGTTGGCTGACAAAGTAAATGTGGACATTTCCAACATCTTCAATATGCGCCTCGGAATTGGATAAGGACACACCCCAGTTGTCTTCACTTGTAGCCTGTGAGAAAGACTTGATCACGTGACGGAAAGCTATGTGATTGAGAGGTGCTTCGGCGCACGCAGGTGTCATGATGTTGCCTGCTTGGGTACTGCAAACCCCATCCCCCTCTCCCTGCCTCTCCCTTTCCTACCACACCCAGTTGTCTTCACTTGTAGCCTGTGAGAAAGACTTGATCACGTGACGGAAAGCTATGTGATTGAGAGGTGCTTCGGAGCACGCAGGTGTCATGATGTTGCCTGCTTGGGTACTGCAAACCCCATCCCCCTCTCCCTGCCTCTCCCTTTCCTACCACAACCCATGCGGTGATCACAGAGAGATGTYGTAAATTCCTGAGAATCTCCTCATGGCCAACAGTATTATAGACAGAGGGTAAACTTTCAGGACAAAGGAATTCTCTTCCACCTYACAGAACYTGRGGTACGAACAKATTTCATGTTCCKGMAAAAGTAKKAAAGRTCGGTGRRGAKYCCAGCTATTAACATGTCCATTTGTCCCCATGTGGGAAACTCAGGAGAGACTGTGGGACCACATTACCATACCGCTGTTTATATAATAACCTCAGATATGAGGTTTACACCTGTTTGTTGTATAAAATGAATGAGTGAGTATGATACTGTTTGTATAATTGTGTAATATGATTTTGAACTGTTTAATGAAGGAAAATACAAATCCCTGTTGTATTTGAACTAAATCCAAGGACCGCCCTGAGCCAGTTGGGTCAGAGACCATGGGACCACCCCTCTCTGCTATCTGAATAAAAGCCAACTCTAAGAAATTACCATTAGACCATGTTTCTCTCAATCACGAGAGGACAAAGGTTGCAGACCAGCTTACCTCGATAAAGAGAGGGCCAAGGTTTGAGACCAGACTGCTGAATCTTTTAACCATCCCACGTGGTTAAACTCTTAGACTATCGATACCGACAGAATAAGAACAAGTCTTTGATATTAATTACTAGTCTGCAGCTAGGAATTCGGTATCATTGGACGCAAAGAAAGACAACCGCCGAAACATCCATTCTATAACGAATGTCACTCTGAACTCTCCACAATAACTACGACAGAAGGAACTCCAACAAAACGAACTTCTCTCCAACGATCAAGACAACACACCGAGTGTAAATATATATATATATTGATTACAATTGTTCCCGAATGAGTGAGCGTTCATGTGTAAGGATTAGCATGTCAATTGTTATAATTATGGACTCTGTAGTGAATTCTTAGTCGAACGCCATTTTTCCCTTTGTCTAACAGCCGCCATGCCGGTTCAGCCCACTAGGGCATATTTTCTCCTATCATTTCATGTAACTATTTTAAGTTTGTTTGTTTGTTTATGCATTTCTGTGAATTAATTAGTTAGTAAGAAATAAATTATTTAAGACAATTGATGTATGATGACTCATAGTGAAGACTGGGTTCGTGCAGATAATCAACAATTTACGACGTTTGGAATGAGACTAACGTGAGGTACAGTAAATAAATCATTAATTAGAAGACTATTGATCAGATATGAAAATATCTGAAAGGTTATATTGGGAAATTATAACTTTGTAATCTAATAACTTTCCCTGGTKCCCTCGAATTCATAGTTAATTAGTTACGTTATTACTCAAGTGATAGCGTAATCCCTAATTACAGGAATCTTTTATAAAAGCTATAAGTCTTCAATTTAACGATAGCAAAGACACGACACAGGGAATAAAGGAATTAACATTTCTATATTCAGCCCAAGGGCACAACTGCCACTGGCCGCTAAAGGCATGGATTTTTTGGGGTGGCATTACGGCCTCACAAAGAGGATGCCGCCGGGAAAATCGAGGCATTATCAAGTGCTTGTCAAATTGTAAATAAGAGACTGATGAAGTGTGTACAGCCTGCACACAAAAAAAGTAGAGCTCATGCCTTTCATGCAATTTTTTCCAAATCATCATTAATCGCATAATGCAGCCTTAGAATGTATTAAAAATCAAAACACATAGCCCAACATTTGTATCGCAACTAAAGCACATAAATAACTCATGTTATTTTAGATCTGTAAAATAATGGATTTATTGTGAAGGCTATATTACATGGATTTACTAGACTTAATCTTTTTTGTTGATATTCCAAAGGTCAATTTACAAGCCACTGATGCAATGTGTGGAAGCTAATTTATGTTAATTAACGGTCAATTACCGTGAGACCGGCAGTTATTTGCTTGACAATCACCGGCTGATGAAATTTCGGGAACGCCGCAGCCCTAGTTCTGACCTGCTGTTTTTTTGTTGTTAGCATAGTTAACTCTATTACACTGTCTTTTCCAGCTACTGTCTGAGTTGTTCTGGGCCTGTGTGTTCATGTCACAAGGGAATTTGTTTCAAATTTGTTTCAAAAAGCCAAATTCCTTCAACCCCCTCCCAAGGCCTTGCATTTATTAGAAAGTGTGAAGTAAGTGACCAAACTAGCCAAACTAGCCAAACTAGCCAAGACTGATATCTTATCAGTGGCTTAGATGTACTCAGAGAGACCGTGGATGACCTTACTATTCATCCCTCCTGCCAACATTACTATAGACCCATGTAGGGCAGATCCCATTTAGTCGATTGTTTGGTCAATAGGCTGTTAGTCGACCAAGATTTCTTTAGTCAGGGTCGCAAATTGATATTTATTTCCATGGTGCACAAGACACCTGTCTTATTCATGCTTGTCTCAGTGGACTAATCCATTGCAGGCACAGTCATCACTAGATGTGGTATACTGAAATTGTATATGATTATATTATGTAAAAATAATGGGGCAACACTAGTGTGTGTATATGCTTTCTCTCGCGTTGGATAGCAGTCACTGTCCGTGGTACTGAAACATCTTCTGTGCGCCGTTGAATTGGCTCCTTTCCCTATGTTTCTATGGACATAATAGCAAAGTTAACCAGCATATTGGTGTTGCGAACAATGCGGCGGAGACAGCAGCGGTGTGAGAAGACGAGAAAAAAATTCAAGTAGCGTTAAGTCAAAACTAACAATGCCACTCAAGAACATTCACTGTCTTCTTAGTAAGCAACTCCAGTGTAGATTTAGCCTTGTATTTTAGGTTATTGTCCTGCTGAAAGKTGAGTTTATCTTTCAGTGTCTGGTGGAAAGCAGACCCTGGGTGATGCGTAGCTCCATTATGTTTTATTTTTTTATCCTGAAAACTCCCCAGTCCTTAATCCTTAACGATTACAAGCATACCCATAACATAATGACGCTACCACTATGCTTGAAAATATGGAGWGTGGTACTAATATGTTGTGTTGGATTTACCCCTCATAACTTTTTTCAGGACAAAAAGTGAATTGCTTAGCCACATTTTTTTGCAGTATTACTTTGTTCCTTGTTGCAAATAGGATGAATGTTTTTGAATATTTTTTTTATGTACAGACTTCCTCCTTATCGTTTAGTCAATTAGGTTAGTATTGTGTAGTAAGTACAGTGTTGTTGATCCATCTTCAGTTGTCTCCTATCACAGCCATTAAACTCTGTAACTGTTTTAAAAGTCACAATTGGCTTCATAGTGAAATCCCTGAGCGGTTTCCTTCCTCTCCGACAATTGAGTTAGGAAGGACTCCTGTATCTTTGTCGTGACTGGGTGTATTGATACTAATTACACTTTGGATAGTGTAACTTCACCATGCTCAAAGGGATATTCAATTTATGCTTTTAATTTTTTTTACCCATCTACCATCTGAGGGGTACTATGGGTGCCCCTCTTAGTGAGGCATTGGAAACCTCCCTGGTCTTTGTGGTTGATTTGTGTGTTTGAAATTCACTGCTAAACTGAGGCACCTTAAAGATAATTATGTGTGGTGTACAGAGATGAGTTAGTCATAACACTGTTGCACACAGAGTTCATATAAGTTGYGACTTGTTAAGCAAACATTTTCTCCTCCGTGTATTTAGGTTTGCCATAACAAAGGGGTTGAATATTTGACATTTCAGCTTTTCATTTTTAATGAATTTGAACAACATAATTCCAATTTGACATTCTGGGGGTGTGTGTGTGTGTAGGCCAGAGACAATCTAAATGTAATCTGTTTTAAATTCAAGCTTTACCACTTTGTGGCAAAGTCCATGGGTGTGAATCCTTTCTGGAAGCACTGTATCAATCATTCATTTGTTCATGTCATCACACAGCATATGAGTGAGTCATTAATGCTTTGAAATGCAATCAAACATTTTTGTTTTAAAATTAATAACAAAGTGAGCTTTGAATAATTAGCCTAAACGGTAAATAAACCGCAATTCACTAATGCATGTAACTTTTTTATAGTCTTTATATGTAAAGGCGATATACACTGAGTATACCAAACATTAGGAACACCTTCCCAATATTGCGTTACACCCCCATCCCCCTTTTGCCCTCAGAACAGCCTCAATTTGTCAGGGCATGGACTCTACATGGTGTCGAAAGCGTTCCAACTGGGATGCTGGCCCATTTTGACTCCAATGCGTCCCACAGTTGTGCCAAGTTGGCTGGATGTCCTTTGGGTGGTGGACCATAATAGATACACACGGGAAACCCTGGTACCTACTATCATACCCCGTTCAAAGGAAATTAAATATTTTGTCTTGCCCATTTTACCCTCTGAAYGGCACACATACGCAATCCATGTCTTAATTGTCTCAAGGCTTAAAAATCCTTATTTTAACCTGTCTCCTCCCCTTCATCTACACTGATTGAAGTGACATCAATAAGGGATCATAGCTTTTACCTGGTCAGTGTATGTCATGGAAAGAGCAGGTGTTGTTTTGTATACTTTGGTGGGGTGTGTCCCTTTTTCAGGACCCTGTCTTTCAAAGATCATTCGTAAAAATCCAAATAACTTCACAGATCTTCATTGTAAAGGGTTTAAACACTGTTTCCCATGCTTGTTTAATGAACCATATACAATTAATGAACACGAACCTGTGGAACGGTCATTAAGACACTAACAGCTTACAGACTGTAGGCAGTTAAGGTCAGTTATGACAACTTAGAGGACACTAAAGAGGCCTTTCTACTGACTCTGGAAAAATACCAAAATAAAGATGCCCAGGGTCCCTACTCATCTGTGTGAATGTGCCTTAGGCATGCTGCAAGGAGGCATGAGAACTGCGGATGTGGCCAGGGCAATAAATTGCAATGTCTGTACTGTGAGGCACCGAAGACCGCGCTACGGACGGACAGCTGATCGTCCTCGGAGTGGCAGACCACGTGTAACAACACCTGCACAGGATCGGTACATCCGAACATCACACTTGCAGTACAGGTACAGGATGGCAACAACAACTGCCTGAGTTACACCAGGAACTTACAATCCCTCCATCAGTACTCAGACTGTCCGCAATAGGCTGAGAGAGGCTGGAMTGAGGGCTTGTAGGCCTGTTGTAAGGCAGGTCCTCACCAGACATCACCGGCAACGTCGCCGCCTATGGGCACAAACCCACCGTCGCTGGACCAGACAGGACCGGCAAAGTGATCTTCACTGAGGAGTCGCGGTTTTGTCTCACCAGGGGTGATGGTCGGATTTGCGTTTATCGTCATTGCAGGCAATCGCAACGCTGTGCGTTACAGGGAAGACATCCTCCTCCCTCATGTGGTACCCCTCCTGCAGGCTCATCCTGACATGACCCACCAGCATGACAATGCCACCAGCTATACTGCTCGTTCTGTGCGTGATTTCCTGCAAGACAGGAATGTCCGTGTTCTACCATGGCCAGCAAAGAGCCCGGAAAAATCCCATTGAGCCCCTAAATCCCATTGAGCACGTCTGGGACCTGTTTGTCTCAGTTGTTGAATCTTGTTATGTTCATACAAATATTTACACATGTTAAGTTTGCTGAAAATAAATGCCGTTGACAGTGAGGACATTTTATTTTTTGCTGAGTTATATAAGTTACTCCGGGATGCTGGCCTTCTAGGCAGAGTTGCAAAGAAAAAGCCATATCAGACTGGGCAATTAAAATAAAAGATTAAGATGGGCAAAAGAACACAGACACTTCTAGGCAGAGTTCCTCTGTCCAGGCCTGCATCCCGGAGTTGCCTCTTCCCTGTTGATGTTGAGACTGGGGTTTTGCGGGTACTATTTAATGAAGCTGCCAGTTGAGGACTTGTGAGGTGTCTGTTTCTCAAACTAGACATTCTAATGCTCAGTTGTGCACCGGGGCCTACCACTCTTTCTAATCTGGTTAGTGCCAGTTTGCGCTGTTCTGTGAAGGGAGTGGTAACACAGCATTGTACGAGATCTTCAGATTCTTGGCAATTTCTCGCATGGAATAACCTTAATTTCTCTGAACAAGAATAGACTGACGAGTTTCAGAAGAAAGGTCTTTGTTTCTAGCCATTTTGAGCCTGTAATCGAACCCACATGCTGATACTGAACTAGTCTAAAGAAGGACAGTTTTATTGCTTCTTTAATTTCAGCTGTGCTAATATAATTGCAAAATAGTTTTCTAATAATCAATTAGCGTTTTAAAATGATACTTGGATTAACAATGTCTGCACTGTATTTCTGATCAATTTGATGTTATTTTTAATGGACAAAATGTGCTTTTCTTTCAAAAACAAGGGAATTTCGAAGTGACCCCAAACTTGAACGGTAGTTTGCATGCAGTCAAGTTTGGACACCTACTCATTCAAGGGTTTTTGTTTATTTTTACTACATTGTAGAATAATAGTGACGACATCAAATCTATGAAATAACATATGGAATCATGCGGTAACCAAAAGTGTTAAACAAGTCAATCTATTTTGGATGCTTCAATGTAGCCACCCTTTGCCTTGACAGCTTTGCATACTCTTGGCATTCTCTCAACCAGCTTCATGAGGAATGCTTTTCCAGCATTCTTGAAGATGTTCCCACAATTAGGTTGAGGTCGGGTGATTGTAGAGGCCAGGTCATCTGAGGCAGCACTCCATCACTCTCCTTGGTCAAATAGCCCTTTCATAGCCTGGAGGTGTGTTTTGGGTCATTGTCCTGTTGGAAAAACAAATGCTAGTCCCACTAAGCGCAAACCAGATGTGATGGCGTATCACTGCAGAATGCTCTGGTAGCCATGCTGGTTAAGTGTGCCTTGAATTCTGATTAAATTATTGACAGTCACCAGCAAAGCACCACACATGCAGAGATCATCTATTCACCTACTCTGCGTCTCACAGAGACATGGAGGTTGGAACCAACAATTTAATTTTGGCTCATCAGACCAAAGGACAGATTTCAACCAGTCTAATGTCCGTTGCTTGTGTTTCTTGGCCGAAGCAAGTCTCTTCTTATTGGTGTCCTTTAGTAGTGGTTTATTTGCAKCAATTTGACCACGAAGGCCTGATTCACACAGTCTCCTCGTAACTGTTGATGTTTCTGTTACCTGAACTCTAAAGCATTTATTTGGGCTGCAATCTGAGGTGCAGTTAACTGTAATGAACTTATCCTCTGCTGCAGAGGTAACTCTGGGTCTTCCTTTCCTGTGACGGTCCTCATGAGAGCAATTTTCATCTTGGTGCTTGAGGGTTTTTGCAACTGCACTTGAAGAAACTTTCAAAGTTCTTAACATTTTCCGGATTGACTGACCTTCATGTCTCAAAGTAATGATGAACTGTCGTTTCTCTTTGCTTATTTGAGCTGTTCTTGCCATAATATGGACTTGATCTTTTGCCAAATAGGGCTATCTTCTGTATACCACAACTGATTGTCTCAAACGCATTAAAAGGGAAAGAAATTCCACATATTAAGGCACACCTGTTAATTGAAATGCTTTCCAGGTGACTACCTCATGAAGCTGGTTGAGAGAATGCCAAGAGTGCAAAGCTGTCAAGGCAAAGAGTGGCTACTTTGAAAAATCTATTTTGAATTGAATAACTTTTTTTTAGCTTACTACATGATTCCATATGTGTCTCATAGTTTTGATGTCTTCATTATTCTACAATGTAGAAAATAGTAACAAAAAAAAGAAACCCTTAAATGAGTAGGTGTGTCCAAACTTTTGACTGGTTGTGTGTGGACCTCATTACTTTTTCCACATTTTGTTACGTTACAGCCTTATTCTAAAATTGATTAAATACAAATCATCAATCTACACACAATACCCCATAATGACAAATCGAGAAGTTATTTTAGAAATGTTTGCTAACTTATTACAACTAAACATAAGGTATTTATTTACAAATGTATCAGTCCCACTGCTATGAGACTCAAGTGAGCTTAGGTAAATCCTGTTTCCATTGATCATCCTTGATGTTTCTACAACTTGGAGTCCACCAGTGGTAAATTGATTTGAAAAGGCACACACCTGTCTATATAAGGTCCCACTGTTGATAGTACATGTCAGAGCAGAAACCAAGCCATGAGCTCGAAGGAATTGTCCGTAGAGCTCCGAGACAGGATTGTGTCGAGGCACAGATCTGGGGAAGGGTACATCAAATGATGCAACATTGAAGATCCCCAAGAACACAGTGGCCTCCATTCTTAAATGGAAGAAGTTTGGAACCACCAGGACTCTTCCTAGAGCTGGCTGCCCGGCCAAACTGGGCAATTGGAGAAGGGCCTTGGTCAGGGGGAGTGACCAAGAACCCGATGGTCACTCTGACAGAGCTCCAGAGTTCCTCTGTGGAGATGGGAGAACCTTCCAGAAGGACAACCATCTTAGATATTACTGCGCTGTTGGAGCTAGAGACAAGCATTTCACTACACCCGCAATAACATCTGCTAAACGCATGTATGTGACCAATAACATTTTAGTAAAAGGCATATAACAACCCACTTGGAGTTTGCCAAAAGGCACCTAAAGACTCTCAGACCATGATGAAACCAAGATTTAAGACTTTGAGCTGAATGCCAAGTATCATGTCTGGAGGAAACCTGGCACCATCACTACTGTGAAGTGTGATGGTGGCAGCATCATGCTGTGTTTTTTTTTCAGCGGCAGGGACTGGAAGACTAGACAGGATCGAGGCAAAGCTGAACGGCGCGAAGTACAGAGCTAATGAAAAACCTGTTCCAACAGGACAATGACCCTAAGCACACAGCCAAGACGACGCAGCAGTGGCTTCGGGACAAGTCGTCGAATGTCCTTGAGTGGCCCAGCCAGATCCCGGACTTGAACTCTATCAAACATCTCTGGAGAGACCTGAAAATAGCTGTGTAGCAATGCTCCCCATCCAACCTGACAGAGCTTGAGAGGATCTGCAGAGAAGAATTGGGGGGGGTGTATATATTTCATTAGAACAGACACTCTGGTACACTTCATTTATTTAGTGTTTACATTTTGTTCCAAATAGGCAGAAAAAATATTGTCATTGTCATCACACTACTCCCACAACGTTTGTTCCTATACCCTCCTTTTTCTGGATCTCCAATAGTTTCCACAACTAAGTCAAATGTCTTCCACACATCTGACTTTCCGTTCTGAGCAACCAGTAAACATTCTCCAGGTTAGAGTTTATTTTTCACCACCTCCGCATCCAGTTTGCTGTCACGCGTTAGTGTTCGGAGTTTGATATAATCAATTTATTGATGTGATTGATAATCTATAGATCAGGCCCTATTGGTCACGTGCATGAGATGCTTACATGTTTCACGTAAAGAGAGCAATGATTGAGGAAATAGGCAATGTTTTTCCTAAACAAATCAGGGATTTCGGTAACCACTTTTGTCAGTGAAACAAGTAAGAAACGAAATAGCTGATATGTTGCAGCTTCAGCACGGACAGTGCGAAGAAACACTTGCAGTGCTCTGGTGCCTTTTTCGCTGCAGCAGGGAGAAGAGTAAGACAATGTTCACCAGTCACAGGCATTCCCTGTAATTTTGTTTTTAACACAGCATGGCCATCAGGCTCCTTCTTGAGTCATTTGTCTTAATTATTTAGTCAAACAGTGCTTGTGAAGCATCAGACAAGCTCAGTGCATATAGTGGATTTTATTCAAACACAAGGTAAATGAGAGGCAAGGTAGATAATGCTGGATAAAGCTAGATAGAGCTAGATAAATCCAGAATAAGAATAGTTGTTGAACATGGCTAAAGCCATCAGTCTTGCGTGTTTTCATGGTTATCACTCACTCTTAAATTTGTCACGGTCCCGATACCAGCATTAGTTATCCTGCTGCAGAGCTTTTTGATGTCGGGATGCGAGCGCATCACTCTAAGGACATTTGATGGTAAACAGAAAATGGCTCTGTGGTTTGATCCCTGACCACTAGAGTACATGACCACTAGAGGGAACACTGACTCACATTCATTTGACTGCAGTTTACCCGTAACATTTGACTGCAGTTTACCCGTAACAGTCTAAGTCATGATAAAATGGACTGTGTGCGTGTCCATCCTCATTCTACAGGACATCCTGTTTCTTTGAGAGACTATTGAGCTGGACCTTGCTGAATCACATTTGCTGCATTATGCACCTTTTATCAAGCCATGTCCGCTTTGCCCCACATCTGTTGCAGCATTCACTTATTGCCACCAACAGTAAATCGCTTCCTACATGCTTATTATGATTCGTTTTATGGAAATGCTGTGAATAATCATCACCGGCTGTTTATTTGTGCTGTTTACAATTTCGATCTCCTTTCACAGCTGAGAATTGATACTTAACACAACCTTTTTTTAAAGATTCTTATTGTCGCACTCTCTGCACAGCTGGCCATATGGTGGCAGTTTCTCTTTCAGACCAAAAAGCTCTTAACTGCTTCAAGTCTAGAGAAAGAGAGTGGTGTGTGTGCGCATGCATGCTCTGCAGTAGGGGGTACTGGAGTGTATAGACTGGCTGGGTTGCTCAATCCCAGACAGCCTCTCCACCCACCAGTTACTCTGGGGAACAGCCACCACACTCTGTGTGGGCAGGGGCCCAGCTTTACCACAGGGGAAGGTGATGCAGTCAGCTTTTGACTTCAGTGCTCTCCGAGCCCCAGACAGGCATCAATCCAAGGGGTGCTGCTTGGCTGAATAAACTTTCTGCTACCAAATAAACAAAGTCTTATGTCAAAGGTGGGATAGACATGGTGTTGAAGGTGGCTGATTCCAAGTGCTATGAAATGGATATTAGTTATGAATATGGATCACAGGGACTGGCGCACCACAGCCAAATGAATGCTAGATTAGTTAACAAGCTCTCACTTTTTCTTCTTCCCTTCAGATGAGAACACTCATGAGTCTGAAGGAGAGGGAGAAAGACAACGACTGAGGAGAAAAAGAAGAAAGAGGAAGGGAACAACAGCTCCAGGAGGAGGGACAGTCGCGGGACAGGCTACAGACTCCAACCCTGGGGATCCAACCATGGCTCCGACCCCCACGGAGAAGGAAGGAGAGCGGCTCAGCAAGAACAAGAGGAGGAAGCTAAAGAAGAAACGCCACAAAGAAAAGCTCCTGTCTCTGGGTCTGATGCCCCGCGCTGCAGCTCTGGAGTTCACCTACCAGAGAGAGGGGAATGGGCAGGAGGATGAGGATGAAGAGATGAAGCAGAGAAGAGCAGCTGAAGTGATGGACTTCCTAAGGACCACACAGGAGATCTACGTGTCTGATCGTGAGTATCAACCCAGATACGGTCACACACAGCCTAGGCCAGAGCTCTCCAACCCTGTTCCTGGAGATCTACCCTCCTGTAGGTTTTCAATCCAACCCCAGTTGTAACGAACCTGATTCAGCTTATCAACCATCTAATTATTAGAATCCGGTGCGCTAGATTGGGTTGGACTGGAAACCTACAGGACAGTAGTCTCCAGGAATAGGGTTAGTCTGGCTCAGTCTTCCTAAGAGCTGGCCAAATGTAGTGCACTATATAGGGAAAGGGGGGTTTTGCCCATGCTCTTCAAGTGCTGAAGCATAGTTTATTTTATAGCCTTCATATTGGCAGAAAATAAATAATTTGAGGAGCAGTGTGCAGAGCACAACCCAAAAAATGGTCCCAACTTGAGGACCATGGGAGATTTTAAGGTCTGAGGTGTTTAGGTTACTTCCTAATGTACAGGCTCTGTCGTCTGGTCTGGCATAATCCCTCCCTGACTTGCCTCTGGAAGAAATGCTCCTGTCCTTATTATGTACCTCAGTCTCAACATAGACCTGACGATTGTTAAGGTATTAGACATTTTGCTGCTGTCATATGATTGAATTACCAACATCTTGCTTAGCACATTCCCATTCAGTAATGGATATTTGAAAGGTTGGTGGAGTAATAGCATCTCCTCTTTCCTCACACTCTCCAGGCTCATTGCCTGCAGGCAGGCTCCATGTGTCCTCAGTGGTAGTGGAGGGCCTTCTGACCAGTCTGTCCAATGGAACATTCCCCCCTCCTGTTTTGGCCCAACTCCACAGCCTCAAGTCCCTGGTGCAGCAACAGGACACTGAGAGGCTTGCCAAGGCTCTGCAAGAGCTCCAGAACAGCTCTACCATGTCTCCTAGTGAGTAGTCTTATCTGGTTTTGCCTTAACTATTCTTGTCTGAGCTCACCTGTCCATACTAGAGGTTGACCGATTTAATTAGGGACGATTTCAAGTTTTCATAACAATCTGTAATTGGCCTTTTTGGATGCTGATTACATTGCAATCCACGAGG
This sequence comes from Salvelinus sp. IW2-2015, assembly GCF_002910315.2. NCBI lineage: Eukaryota > Metazoa > Chordata > Actinopteri > Salmoniformes > Salmonidae > Salvelinus > Salvelinus sp. IW2-2015. The sequence continues at coordinate 23,937,129 of NC_036849.1, forward strand.
AGACTGCGTGGCAGGCTGACCACCTGTTACACGAATGCAGCATCAAAATGACCTTGTGGCTGCAAGGGAGCCAAGGTAAGTTGCTAGCTAGCATTAAACTTATCTTATAAAAAACAATCAATCTTCACATAAACACTAGATAACTACACATGGTTGATGATATTACTAGGTTAACTAGCTTGTCCTGCATTGCGTATAATCAATGCGGTGCCTGTTAATTTATCATCGAATCACCGCCTACTTCACCAAACGGGTGATTTAACAAAAGCGCATTTGTTGCACAAATGTACCTAACCATAAACATCAATGCCTTTCTTAAAATCGATACACAGAAGTGTTTTTTTTATTTTATTATTATTTATTTTTTTAGCTGCTAATTCATGTTCAGGCAATATTAACTAGGGAAATTGTCACTTCACTTGCGTTCTGTGCACGCAGAGTCAGGGTATATGCAGCAGTTTGGGCCGCCTGGCTCGTTGCGAACGGTTCCGTATTTCACTGAAAGAATAAACGTTTTCTTTTCTAAATTATATTTTCTAGATTTGACCATTTTAATGACCAAAGGCTCGTATTTGTGTGTTGATTATAATTAAGTCTATGATTTGATAGAGCTGTCTGACTGTGCGGTGGTAGGCAGCAGCAGGCTTGTAAGTGTTCATTCAAAAGCACTTTACTGCAGCTCTTAGCAATGCTTGATGCACAGCTCTGTTTATGACTTCAAGCTTATTGACTCCCGGGATTAGGCTGGTAATACTAAAGTCCCTAATACTAAAGTTCCTATAAGAACATCCAATAGTCAAAGGTATATGAAATACCAATGGTATAGAGAGAAATAGTCGACGCGTCATAATTCCTATAATAACTACAACCTAAAATTTCTTAACTGGGAATATTGAAGACTCATGTTAAGGAACCACCAGCTTTCATATGTTCTGAGCAAAGAACTTAAACGTTAGCTTTGTTACATGGCACGTATTGCACTTCTCCAACACTGTTTTTGCATTATTTAAACCAAGTTGAGCATGTTTCATTATTTATTTGAGACTAAATAGATTTTATTTATGTATTATATTAAGTTAAAATAAGTGTTCATTGTTCAATCAGTATTGTTGTAATTGTCATTATATAAATAAATAAAAATCGGCCAATTTTTATCAGTATCGACCTTTTTTGGTCCTCCAATCGGTATCGGCGTTAAAATCATAATCGGTCGACCTCTAGTCCATACTACCAGTCGCCTAATCATACCTGCCCTCGTCTGGCCATACTAGCATGCCTTACCTATACATGCATGCTCTCCCCTATCCAAACACAAACCAGTTTGACAGTCCCCACTATCTCCTGCCACCGGGTGTTTTACTCAAGAGCTGCCAGGAGAGCAGACTTTGTACAGGTCTGAAAATTGTGAATGAGATGGTCTCGTGTGTGTTTTGGGCCAGTTCAAATCTAACTGATAAGATCAGTGATGACCTGGTTGGCCCCAGTGCAGAGTATACTACTGCAGTGTATTATACGACTGTCCTGTCCAGGGGATTCAGGGCACGGCTGAGCAGGTGGTCATAGTGATGATCAACTCTGAAGAGGAAAACAAACTCCAGTCCAGACYTGTGATCAGTTCCCATAGTGGACTCTCTATAGACCAGGGATCATCAACTAGATTCAGGAAGCGGGACGATTTTTCGTAATTTTTTTTCTCGGGTGGCTGGTCGTGGGATCAGAACATAATTTGTAGACTGCAAATTGACTGCATGAAGATATATATTTGACTAGAACATAATAATTTCAAAACTTGCTTACATTTGTATATGATCACGTGTTTGTGTGTGAATACTTTGGAACAGATGTCCAAAATGAAAGTCACTTGGAGCTGATTTCCTGGTGTTGTTACAGACTTATGTCCAACAATAAAAATGTAACACTTGGGTGGTCAAATAATACCACCCGTGGGCCACCAGTTGGGGAACCCTACTATAGACTCACTATAAACTAAAACCACACAGCTTATTCCTGCTGGTCCCTCCACCTGCTCCTCAGATGTGGACAAGCTTTGTGGATTCCACCAAAACGTAATTAGTCATTAAAGGTCAAATGCTGCCGCTTTCATCTTAATATCAAATCATTTCTGGGTAACCATTATGTACCTTATTGTGATGGTTATGAATTAGTGTCAGAAATAATTTCTTAGCAAAGAGCAGTTCACGCAAGAATTTTACTTGGACTGTCTGGGAGTGATCTGAGTGGGAGGGGAAATCTGAAAACTAGCTGTTATTGGCAGAGAGGTTTGGAACTCTTTGTTATTGGTCTATTAACTAATTTACTGCCTGGTRATGTCCCCACGCAGGCCAAAACTCCATCCTACAAAAAAAGACTGAAATTTAAGGTGTTCTCAAACAGCGCTTTCACTAAAAGGGCATTTATCATAATTTTCACAGTTATTCCAACCTCGTATTGTGGAAATGTATATAAATCACATTTTTGCCTGCACTGAGCCTTTAAAGAGCAAATAAAGTAGTCTAATATCCATCCAGTCTGTTAACTAATCTATTCCCACCTGTTCTCTTTTGCTGAAGGCAAATGTCCATTAAACGGAATGTAAAACAATGGGGTAAAATAACTTACTGTTTTAAGGATATTTATATAGCTAAACAAAATGGAATTGGCCACCAGTGGAATAAAGCCAGCTGTTTCTGTCCAGCCATGCTTGAGCCCAGTAAGCCTGCTGTTTCTGTCCAGCCATGCTTGAGCCCAGTAAGCCAGCTGTTTCTGTCCAGCCATGCTTGAGCCCAGTAAGCCTGCTGTTTCTGTCCAGCCATGCTTGAGCCCAGTAAGCCTGCTGTTTCTGTCCAGCCATNAGCCCAGTAAGCCTGCTGTTTCTGTCCAGCCATGCTTGAGCCCAGTAAGCCTGCTGTTTCTGTCCAGCCATGCTTGAGCCCAGTAAGCCTGCTGTGCTGTTGGTTTAGCCTGTTCTGTGGAAAAGTCTGAAGTCTTTTCCACAGTTCCCTGGAGCTTCTCTTCAGCTCTGAGAGAGAGAGGAGGAATCAGTTGACCACGAGGGCAGTGCAAAAGCATATCCCACAGCTTACATTTCACTGTTCTACCCAACACCTCTGTCGGCGATGACGTCTGCTGCTTGCCTGTTGCCAGTTTTATTTGATGACTTTCGTGCACTTCTCCTTTTAATTTGGACTCTTAACAGCACGGTTATATAAAAGACATAGCCCAGGGGGAAAGGGAAGCTGTTAGAGGTACTGTAGGTGACAGTAATCAAATCAAACTTTTTGTCACATGCGCCGAATGACAGGTGTAGACTTGAAATGCTTGCTTACGAACGAGCCCTTCCCAACGATGAGTTAAAAAATAATTAGACAAATTGTAACACAAGGAATAAAATACACTAGAATTAAGCTATATACAGGGAGTACCAGATCAATGTGGAGCTATATATCAAATTTATTTATAAAGCCCTTACATCAGCTGATGTCACAAAGTGCTGTACAGAAACCCAGCCTAAAACCCCAAACAGCAAGCAATGCAGGTGTAGAAGCATGGTGGCTAGGAAAAACTCCCTAGAAAGGCCAGAACCTAGAGAGGAACCAGGCTGATGCGTGGCCTGTCCTCCTTCTAGCTGTGCCGTGTGGAGATTATAACAGAACATGGCCAAGATGTTCATAGATGACCAGTAGGGTCAATTAATAATCAGTGGTTGTCGAGGGTGAAACAGGTCGGCACCTCGGGAGTAAATGTCAGTTGGCTTTTCATAGCCGAGCATTGAGAGTATCTCTACCGCTCCTGCTGTCTCTAGAGAGTTGAAAACAGCAGGTCTGGGACAGGTAGCACGTCCGGTGAACAGGTCAGGGTTCCATAGTCGCAGGCAGAACAGTTGAAACTGGAGCAGCTGCACGGCCAGGTGGACTGGGGACAGCAAGGAGTCATCAGGCCAGGTAGTCCTGAGGCATGGTCCTAGGGCTCAGGTCCTCCGAGAGAGAGAATTAGAGAGAGCATACTTAAATTCACACAGGACACCGGATAAGATGGGAGAAGTACTCCAGATAGAACAGACTGACCCTAGCCCCTCGACACACAAACTACTGCAGCATAAATACTGAAGGCTGAGACAGGAGGGGTCGGGAGACACTGTGGCCCCATCCGACGATACCCCCGGACAGGGCCAAACAGGCAGGATGTAACCCCACCCACTTTGCCAAAGCACAGCTCCCACACCACTAGAGGGATATCTTTAACCACCAACTTACCATTCTGAGACAAGGCTGAGTATAGCCCACGAAGATCTCCGCCACGGCACAACCCAAGGGGGGGCGCCAACCCAGACAGGAAGATCACGTCAGTGACTCAACCCACTCAAGTGATGCACCCCTCCTAGGGACGGCATGGAAGGGCACCAGTAAGCCAGTGACTCAGCCCCTGTAATAGGCTTAGAGGCAGAGAATCCCAGTGGAGAGAGGGGAACCTGCCAGGCAGAGACAGCAAGGGCTGTTCATTGCTCCAGTGCCTTTCCGTTCACCTTCACACTCTTGGGCCAGACTACACTCAAACATAGGACCTACTGAAGAGATGAGTCTTCAATAAAGACTTAAAGGTTGAGACTGAGTCTGCTTCTCTCACATGGGTAGGCAGACCATTTCCAGGGAGTACCAGTACCAGATCAATGTGCAGAGGTATGTATATATTAAAGGTCGACCGATTATGATTTTTCAACGCCGATACCGATTATTGGAGGACCAAAAAAAGCCGATACCGATTAATCGGCCGATTTATATAAAAAAACGGGGGGGGGGAAACATGTACATTAATTTGTAATAATGACAATTACAACAATACTGAATGAACACTTATTTTAACTTAATATAATACATCAATATAATCAATTTAGCCTCAAATAAATGAAACATGTTCAATTTGGTTTAAATAATGCAAAAACAAAGTATTGGAGAAGAAAGTAAAAGTGCAATATGTGCCATGTAAAAAAGCTAACGTGTAAATTCCTTGCTCAGAACATGAGAAAGCTGGTGGTTCCTTTTAACATGAGACTTCAATATTCCAAGGTAAGAGGTTTTAGGTTGTAGTTATTATAGGAATTATAGGACTATTTCTCTATACCATTTGTATTCCATATACCTTTGACTATTGGATGTTCTTATAGGCACTTTAGTATAGCCAGTGTAACAGTATAGCTTCCGTCCGTCCCTCTCCTTGCTCCTACCTGGGCTCGAAAGAGGAACACATCGGCAACAGCCACCCTCGAAGCAGCGTTACCCTTGCAGAGCAAGGGGAACAACTACTCCAAGTTTCAGAGCAAGTGAAGTTTGAAATGCTATTAGCGCACACCCCGCTAACTAGCTAGCCATTTCACATCGGTTACACCAGCCTAATCTCGGGAGTTGATAGGCTTGAAGTCATAAACAGCGCAATGCTTGAAGCACAGTGAAAAGCTGCTGGCAAAACGCACGATAGTGCTGTTTGAATAAATGCTTACGAGCCTGCTGCTGCCTACCATCGCTCAGTCAGACTGCTCTATCAAATATCAAATCATAGACTTAATTATAACATAATAACACACATAAATACGAGCCTTTGGTCATTAATATGGTCGAATCCGGAAACTATCATTTCGAAAACAAAACGTTTATTATCGCATATACCCTGACTCTGCGTGCAATAAATGCAAGAGAAGTGACATAATTTCACCTGGTTAATATTGCCTGCTAACCTGGATTTCTTTGAGCTAAATATGCAGGTTTAAAAATCTATACTTCTGTGTATTGATTTTAAGAAAGGCATTGATGTTTATGGTTAGGTACACGTTGGAGCAACGACAGTCTTTTTTCCGCGAATGCGCACCGCATCGATTATATGCAACGTAGCACACGCTAGATAAACAAGTAATATCATCAACCATGTGTAGTTATAACTAGTGATTATGATTGATTGATTGTTTTTTATAAGATAAGTTTAATGCTAGCTAGCAACTTACCTTGGCTTCTTACTGCATTCGCGTAACAGGCAGGCTCCTCGTGGAGTGCAATGAGAGGCAGGTGGTTAGAGCGTTGGACTAGTTAGCTGTAAGGTTGCAAGATTGAATCCCCGAGCTGACAAGGTAAGAATCTGTCGTTCTGCCCCTGAACAAGGCAGTTAACCCACCGTTCCTAGGCCGTCATTGAAAATAAGAATGTGTTCTTAACTGACTTGCCTAGTTAAATAAAGGTGTAAAAAAATACAGATTTCCGATTGTTATGAAAACTTGAAATCGGCCCTAATTAATCGGCCATTCCGATTAATTGGTCGACCTCTAGTATATATGTACATGAAGGCAGGATAAAGTGACTAGGATATTCTTAGTGTGAAAGTGTGTCAAATCAAAAAAAATCTTTGTCACATGCGCCGAATACAACAGGTGTAGACCTTACCGTGAAATGCTTACTTACAAGCCCTTAACCAACAATGCAGTTAATAAAAAAACAAGTGTTCAAGTATTTACAAAAATTAACTGAAACAATTAAGGAGCAACAATAAAAGAACAGTAGCAGGGCTATATACAGGGGGTACTGGTATGGAGCCAATGTGCAGGGGCACAGGTTAGTCCAGCTAATATGTACATGTAGGGAGGAGTAAAGTAACCTACACATAGATAATAACAGAGTAGCAGCAATGTAGAAGGGCGGGGCAATGCAAATAGTTCGGTTAGCCATTTGATTAGCAGGAGTCTTATTGCTTGGGGGTAGAAGCTGTTAAGAAGCCTTTTTTACCTAGTCTTCGGCACTCCGGTACCGCTATTCTGTGACTAGGGTGACTGGAGTCTTTGGTAATTTTTAGGGCTTTCCTCTGACAACGTCTGGTATAGAGGCCCTGGATTGCAGGAAGCTTGGCCCCAGGCAGTGATGCAACCAGTCAGGATGCTCTTGATGGTGCAGCTTTAGGACTTTTTGAGGATCTGAGGACCCATGCCAAATCTTTTCTGTGTGGGTTTTGTGTGTGTATACACTGAGTATACAAAACATTAAAAGCACCTGCTCTGTCCATGTGAAAGCTATGATCCCTTATTGATGTCACTTGTTAAATTGACTTCAATCAGTGTAGATGAAAGGGAGGAGACCGGTTTAATGAAGGATTTTTAAGCCTTGAGACAATTGAGACATGGATTGTGTATGTGTCATTCAGAGCGTGAATGGGTGAGGACAAAATATCTAATTTCCTTTAAACTGGGTATGGCAGTAGGTGCCAGGCGCACCGGTTTGTGTCAAGAATTGCAACGCTGCTGGGTTTTTCACACTCAGCAGTTTCCCGTGTGTATCAAGAATGGTCCACTACCCAAAGGACATCCAGCCAACATGACAACATTTGGAAGCATTGGAGTCAACATGGGCCAGCATCCCTGTGGAATGCTTTTGACACCTTGTAGATTTCATGCCTTGACAAATTGAGTCTGTTCTAAGGGTGTATACTCAATGGATATAGTCTTGAGTGTGCATTGTCCATGTAACCATTTATATAACTATTTAGCAGTCTTATGGCTTGGGGATAGAAGCCGTCTCAGAGCCTGTTGGTTTGAGAGCCGGTGCTCCGGTACTGTTTGATGGACAGTAGCAAAATGAACAGTYTTGGTTGGCTGAAGTCTTTGGCAATTTTTTCAGGCCTTCCTCTGACACTGCCTCATAGATGTCCTCGGTGGCAGGGAGCTCCGCCCCAGTGATGTACAGGGCCGTCCGCACCATCCTCTGTAGCACTTTGCGGTCGAGGGGGGTGCATTTGCCATACCAAACAGTGATGCCATCAGACAAGATGCTCTTGATGGTGCAGCTGTAGAATTTGAGGATCTGAGGGCCCATGCCAAATCTTTTTAGCCTCCTTAAGGGGGAAGAGGCGCTGTTGTGCCCTCTTCACGACTCTGCGTGTGTGTGGACCATCCTTAGGGATGTGGACGCCAAGGAACTTGAAGCTCTCGACCTGTTCCACTACAGCCCTGCTGATGTGAATGGGGAAGTGCTCTCCCCTCTCACATGTAGTCTACGATCAGCTCCTTGGTCTTACTGACATTGAGGGAAAGGTTGTTCTGTCACCACACTGCCAAGTGTCTGACCTCCACCCTGTAGGCTGTCTCATCACCATAGGTGATCAGGCATACCACCCTCAGCTAACTTGATGGTGTTGGAGTCATGCGTGGCCACGCAGTCTAGGGTGAACAGGGAGTACAGGAGGGGACTAAGCACACACCCCTGAGGGGCCCCTGTGTTGAAGGTCAGCGTGGCGGAGCTGTAGTCAATGAACAGCATTCTCACATAGTTATTTCTCGTCTTGTCCAGGTGGGAGATGGCAATGTGAAATGCAATGAGATTGGAGTGGGTCTGGGATGGTGTGTGTCATGACCAGCACTTCAAAATTACAGATGTGAGTGCTACTGGGGTGCTAGTAGGGTGATAGTCATTTAGGCAGGTTAACTTGGAGCTCTTGGGAACAGGGACAATGGTGGTCAGCTTAAAACATGTTGGGATTACTGACTGGGTCAAGGCGAGGTAAAAAATGTCTGAGGAGACAGACAGTACACACAGACAGACGGGTACAGTACTGGACCTAGACCAGGATAATTGTCCTTATCACTATAGAATGGCAGTAATGATCTCATTAAATAACTGTTTAACCACTCACTGTTCCTAATTGCAATCAAACTAATGTAACGTGTTGTCTCGTCTTTCCAGGTGAGGCCACTGCAGTTGTGTCCTTATTTCAATACTGGATCACAGACATCCTGCCCCTGCAGAGACAGAAAGACAGGCCAACCAACAACACAACCTTCCTAGTCGAACCAACCAACAACACAGCTTAGACTTTCCTAGATGTTCATGGTTTTAAACAATACTACTGATGGAAAATTAATCTGAATCATACATTGTGTGCCCTCAACCACGACTGTTTGAGAAGACCACTACATACAAACGTTCTTAAAGGTGCTACCTGTAGGATTTTTTGTTTAATTTTTGCATTGTGATTTCCCGAAAATGTCCCTAATATATCTGCAGTAATAGTGGAATGATAGTGTTACTTACCCACCTTGTTGTGACTGGCTGTGATATTCAACCTATTGATKTATCCTGCCGGGCCTTCATCTGTTGTCAAAATAGGAAAGCTGTTCTGTCTTTGGCTGTGTTATCTAGTGGAAATCGGATCAAGCGGCCAATGTAGAAATAACTTAMATTTTTTGGGTCGCTAAAATTGTACTCTCAATTTCAGTTTGAGAGAAAACAAGCACTGAATAGTGTAGGGAATCATTGTACCATCTAAATTGCAGTGAAATGCATTTTCAATTACAAAAAAATGTTTTATAGCTGTTTGAAGCTAGTGGACCAAAACAAAGTAAAAGGCTCAAGCGCGAGGCTCTGCCATGTTATGGGTAAATGGATGCGGTGCAGGGGTTTGTTCTGAATGCAGCCTAGTGCGTACCACTTCTTTTTTTCCATGTATTTTATTAAATTTTTATGCACACATGTGAAGCTGTTTAATTAGGAGTGGATATGAATGGAAATCAATTCGTGTCTGTGCGTATTAAAACTTTTTGATATGTTTTGCTTTTATTTTTATTGTCCACCTGATATACAGTAAGACATTACACCCTAATTACTTATTTTAAATGAAGAGGCTGTTGGCTCATTCTACCTTCCATGAGTAAGTGTGATAATGCCACTTGAGTTACTGTTAGTTGTTTCATATGATAGCATGGATACCTAATTAGGAGTAGCATCACACTACATCCTTCCAATTGACGTGAGACATATGCCAAATCTGACGCAATTGTTGGCTTGTTGACATGACATTTGGACCAACTTGATAGCTCACCAATTACTGTACGATGTAGTCTTCACAATCCATTTTCAATGAGGTCAGAACATACACCTTTTGACTAAACTAACTTGGCGACAATTTACTTCACTAATCAAGTCAAGGTACACGTACGAYTTCCGAAGGAAGTTTTGTAAGGGAGATATTGTTCAGCATGTTATAGGTTAAGGGCCAGGTGTTTTTTTCTTGCTCATCAGACCTGACCAGGAGAACTCTTGAGCCCTAGCAACAGGCTATTAGTGCTGTTCAGATCATAGGAAGAATTCCTGGTCCTTGGGACAAAGACCTGTTTAKACATTGGTAGTCACCCTAAATCTACATGTGTATAGTCTCCATCCACGCACAGGTTGCGTTCTGCATGCATCAACCAATGGTTCTGTGCCGTAGGGCACCAGATTTCTATTACATCATTTSGTTAGYTGATACGTAAAATACCTATCYAGGCGTTGTAAGATCTGACGTGCGTCAGCAATGCCTGGGCAGAGGAACGCGCCCACAATGTTACTGACATTCTGTTTGTGAGTGAAGTTCAGTTGAAAATCACCTACTGTCCCAGAGCCAACAGATTATCCACTGACAACACAGCATCTGACTTTAGCACTGAGCATTCTAAGCTAGAATTAATTTCATTCTAGATGCTGATTTAGAAATGAGTGGCTTTATGAGATCAGGCATAGTCCTGGCTGGATCAGTAACTAGCTACCATAGCAGTTGTGAACCATTACCACAAGGGCCACCATCTGTGGCCCCTATTCATAAGAGGCCCATTCTGGAGTCATTAGCCAGAGGGGATGATGAGGTCAAACACTACATCATGCTGTAACAGTGAGTGTTAACGGCATACCATTAGCACTTTGCCTGGTGGTGCTGCTAAAATTCACACTGTTTTATTCAGCCTTGTCATCTTTTTGAGGATGTGACATGGATAGGCTATCACGTACCCTCTTAAGTCTTGTAAGACTTTTACGAGTTACAAGCAACTTCGATTCATACATGTCATTGTAAAATAACGTGAATGACCATTCAGAGGAGTATCTTTTTAGGTAAGTTGTTTTTAATGCCCGTCTCACAAGAATGCCTCAAGAGAACTCACACACTGCTTTACGACATTCCGTAACAGTCGTGCATACCATGACACCTCCCCCTTTAACTTTTACACATTTTCTTTTTAATGCCTACAAATTATGGTAACCATAATGAAAACTGTACTTTAGAATAGCGATTAAACAGTAACAATGTTACTGTAAAGGTTTTGAAAGCACAATAAAGCAATGCAACATTTMTTTTTTATCAATTTCCCCTGAAGTCTATTGACCTGTAGTGTCTCATTTCAATGCCTCTTTGTTTCTATAGTTGTTCTTTACAGGTCCTGTCTGACAACTGGTTTGCTAACCCTACCAGACCTGGTAAAACTTTGTCGTTCTGCCCCTGAGCAAGGCAGTTAACCCACTGTAATAGGTAAGCAGCTTGGTTTGAAGAAATCAACTGTGGGAGCAATTATTAGGAAATGGAAGACATACTGATAATCTCCCTCGATCTGGGGCTCCACGCAAGATCTCACCCGTGGGGTCAAAATGATCACAAGAACGGTGAGCAAAAATCCCAGAACCACACGGGGGGACCTAGTGAATGACCTGCAGAGAGCTGGGACCAAAGTAACAAAGCCTACCATCAGTAACACACTACGCCGCCAGGGACTCAAATCCTGCAGTGCCAGTTTTGTCCAGGCCCGTCTGAAGTTTGCTAGAGAGCATTTGGATGATCCAGAAGAAGATTGGGAGAATGTCATATGGTCAGATCTTATACACATCTAGATGTGTATACATACCTACTGTGAAGCATGGGGGTGGAAACATCATGCTTTGGGGCTGTTTTTCTGCAAAGGGACCAGGACGACTGATCCGTGTAAAGGAAAGAATGAATGGGGCCATGTATCGTGAGATTTTGAGTGAAAACCTCCTTCCATCAGCAAGGGCATTGAAGATGAAACGTGGCTGGGTMTTTCAGCATGACAATKATCCCAAACACACCGCCCGGGCAACGAAGGAGTGGCTTCGTAAGAAGCATTTCAAGGTCCTGGAGTGGCCTAGCCAGTCTCCAGATCTCAACCCCATAGAAAATCTTTGGAGGGAGTTGAAAGTCCGTGTTGCCCAGCAACAGCCCCAAAACATCACTGCTCTAGAGGAGATCTGCATGGAGGAATGGGCCAAAACACCAGCAACAGTGTGTGAAAACCTTGTGAAGACTTACAGAAAACGTTTGACCTCTGTCATTGCCAACAAAGGGTATATAACAAAGTATTGAGATAAACTTTTGTTATTGACCAAATACTTATTTTTCACCATAATTTGCAAATAAATTCATAAAAAATCCTACAATGTGATTTTCTGGAATTTTTTTTCTCATTTTGTCTGTCATAGTTGAAGTGTACCTATGATGAAAATGACAGGCCTCTCATCTTTTTAAGTGGGAGAACTTGCACAATTGGTGGCTGACTAAATACTTTTTTGCCCCACTGTAGGTCCAAAACAATTATTTTCCATGGCCTGACGGAGCGGCGTTGAGATTAGTCTCCTTTTGCTGTGCATTTCTAAGCTCAAGACTGACATGACAGCCTTTTTATTTATCTCTGAGATCCCGGCCACCATACTGAGGCGTTGGCCTTCTCTGCATTTAGTCAGACCTTGATGTCCATTGTGCATGACGGACATGTCTGCCCTCTGTCTGGTACTAGAATGCGTTTTCCCCATCTGACTATACCATTGTACTCTGACAGTTCACTTTTCACTGGGAAAAACTGACTGTGACTGGGGTTTTACTCACATGTTCAAGCCTTACCTGAAGTACTTGATCACCGTCTGTAGTTTGTCTGCTGCAGTGGCAACTCTGATGCTCTTCATTTTTGTCTGTGTATCAGGTATGTAGTTGGTTACGGCTGTGATGCAACACTCCACGTCCGTGTGTGTGTGTCTGTCTCCTTTTTTGTGCGTGTCAACTGACTCCTTGACACAGTGTCTGCCACAACCAAGGTTTTGTCTTGTGCGTACTCCCACAGTGGGTTTGAACCTCATAAGCCGCATGTGTAGTCTCTGGCACCATAAAGCCACATTATCCAAGTTTTTTTCCCTGTTCATTAGTGAGACCAAGGGCTTGTGGTCTGTCAGTAACTTGAAGTCCTCCAGGCCGTACAGGTATTTCTTGATCTTCTCACACTCGCCAGACACTCCTTTTCGATCTGTGCGTATCTGGTTTCTGCCTTGGTGAGCCGCCTGGAGCAGTACGCCACTGGCTTCCAGTCCTCTCCATGGAGCTGTAGTGTTACACCACCAAGTTGCTTGCGTCTGCTGAGACTGCGGTGGCTCTGTTGCTGTAATAGAACGTCAGGACTGGGGAAGTCGTCAGGAGTTCTTTGAGGCGCCGGTCCCATGTCCATGCTGTCTTTGACTTGCAGTGGTTGACCCACTGTGGAAAGGTTGGGGATGGTTAACTACCTAGGGAAGTATATCTCAAGAACTCTCCTCAGCTCCTGCATGTTCTCTGGTGGGGAAAGCTGCCTGATGGCCTCCACTTTCTCTGGATCAGGCCTGACTCCTGAGGGGTCGATGAGGTGTTCCACTAATTGTAGCTGTGTTTGCCTGAGGGTACACTTTCCTCTTTTCAACTTTAGTCCGGTTGACCCTGATCATCTGCAGGACTCTTTAGTTGCTTGGTGTGCTCCTCCAGGACACCTACAGCACCTAATGTCACAGGAAGGCCAAAAATATCATTATTTTATTTATTTAACCTTTATTTAACTAGGCAAGTCAGTTTAAGAATAAGTTCTTATTTACAATGACGGCCTACCCCGGCCAAACCCAGACGACGCAGGGCCAATTGTGCGCCGCCCTATGGGACTCCCAATCATGGCCGGATGTGATGCAGCCTGGATTCGAACCAGGGACTGCAGTGACGCCTCTTGCACTGATATGCAGTGCTTTAGTCTGCTGCGGCATTCGGGAGCCCTAGAATCAAGGACAACAACCACCCGAGCCACTGCCTGTTCACCCCACTATCATCGAGAAGGCGAGGTCTGTACAGATGCATCAAAGCTGGGACCAAGAGACTGAAACAGCTTCTATCTCAAGGCCATCAGACTGTTAAATAGCCATCATTAGGCGGCTTCCACCCGGTTACGTAACCCTGCACCTTAGAGGCTGCTGACCTAAACACATAGACTTGAAATCACTGGCCACTTTAATAATGGAACATACACAAAATAGTCCAAATTGGTGAAGTGAAGTGAAATGGAAAAAATAAATAAAAATAAAAATATGGAAAAGTGGTGCGTGCATATGTATTCACCCCCTTTGCTATGAAGCCCCTAAATGAGATCTGGTGCAACCAATTACCTTCAGAAGTCACATAATTAGTAAAGTCCACCTGTGTGCAATCTAACTGTCACATGATCTGTCACATGAACTCAGTATATATACACCTGTTCTGAAAGGCCCCAGAGGCTGCAACACCACTAAGCAAGGGGAACCAACAAGCAAGCGGCACCATGAAGACCAAGGAGCTCTCAAAACAGAGGGACAAAGTTGTGAAGTACAGATCAGGGTTGAGTAATAAAAAAATATCMAAAACTTTGAACATCCCACGGAGCACCATTAAATCCATTATTAAAAAATGGAAAGAATATGGCACCACAACAAACCTGCCAAGAGMGGGCCGCCCACCAAAACTCACAGACCAGGCAAGGAGGGCATTAATCAGAGAGGCAACAAAGAGACCAAAGATAACCCTGAAGGAGCTGCAAAGCTCCACAGCGGAGATTGGAGTATCTGTCCATAGGACCACTTTAAGCCGTACACTCCACAGAACTGGGAATTACGGAAGAGTGTCCAGAAAAAAGCCATTGCTTAAAGAAAAAAATKTGCAAACTCCCCAAACATATGGAAGAAGGTACTCTGGTCAGATGAGACTAAAATTGAGCTTTTTGGCCATCAAGGGAAACGCTATGTCTGGCGCAAACCCAAAACCTCTCATCACCCCGAGAACACCATCCCCCACAGTGAAGCATGGTGGTGGATGTTTTTCATCGGCAGGGACTGGGAAACTGGTCAGAATTGAAGGAATGATGGATGGCGCTAAATACAGGGAAATTATTGAAGGGAAACCTGTTTTCAGTCTTCCAGAGATTTGAGACTGTGTCTATGCCGCGCCGACATTGCTTATCCTAATATTTATATATTCCTTACTTCCATTATTTTACTTTTAGGTTTGTGTGCATTGTTGTGAATTGTTAGATATTGCTGCACTGTTTGAGCTAGAAACACGAGCATTTTGCTACACCAGCAATAACGTGTATGTGACATTAAAATTTGATTTGATATACCAAAATATCATCCATAAAAAATGCGATGTCTCCGTAATTTTCTCCTGGGAGTGCTCGAGATCCCAAACGGCAGGTGGGGTATTTGCTAGAACCCACTTGACACATCAAATTGTGAGAATACTTTGGTTCCGCTCAGCTTTGTGCGTATCTCTTCCGAGGTGGGTAGGATGAACCATTTTTCACCGCTTAATTAAGCTTTTTCAAACCCACACATATACACAACCATTTTTCTTCAGGGCAGGCACCATGGGTGCATACCAATCTGTTGGCTGCGTCACCTTMTCCACAATGTCATTTTCGTCCATCCTGCACAGCTCCTCTTTCACCTTCTGCATAAGTGGTATTGGGATTCTGGACACTGTGTGCACTRCATATGGCTGTGTTCTCACTGGTTCTGTTTTGAGCAAGCCATGTTCTCCTAATGCGCTCATGAACTATTCGATGTGTTTCACCAGGCCCATCTTAGCTGCTGTTGACTGGCTGAGTAGGTTGTTCACGCTGTCCCTGAACGACATATAATATCTTTTCACACATCACGCTAGCTTCTGCTCCAGTGTCAATACATTATTTCCAGGTGTTGCACCAATGAGGAATTGCACTGTCCATTGGTCATTACTCCTATCTGCATGCTAACGGATCCCAAGAAATATGACGTCTGGTCATTTTCTGCGACTTCACTAACCGATTTTGTGTGACACATTCTTTCCCAATGTCCTGTTTTCTGTTAATCTTTCCTGCTTTTTATGTTGCATTTTCCCACACCGGCTGCGTTTTCCTTCTGCACGCTCCGTGTGAGGCCAGTTGGACGTACTGCCAAACCGCCTGCAACGTCATCTTAGAGAATTTATGGCAGAGAAATTAACAAATTCTCTGGCAACAGCTCTGGTAGACATGCCTGCAGTCAGCATACCAATTGCACACTCCCTCAAAACTTGAGTCAATTGTGGCATTGTTGTTTGACAAAACTGCACATTTTATTGTCCCCAGTACAAGGTGCACCTGTGTAATGATCTTGCTGTTTAATCAGCTTCTTGATATGCCACACCTGCCATGTGGATAGATTATCTTGGCAAAGGAGAAATGCTCATTAACAGATGTAAACACATTTTTGAGCAGAATTGGAGAGAAATAAGCTTTTTGTGCATAGGAACATTTCTGAGATAATGTATTTCAGCTCATGAAACATGGGACCAACACTTTACATGTGTTATTTTTGTTCAGTATATTTCCACATGACAATATCAAAGTCTGCTTTCTCATTCTCTGATGCAAAGGTGAACGATTTGAATACGTTCTCTGCCTTGCTGCCCATGTCATGTATGAGGGAACTGACTTGCACATCGCGATCTTCCTGATCCAACTTGGTCGTTGTTCTGAACCCCATAAAATGTTTCCATTTCGTCGGTTCATCAAAGTTAAAGTTATGTGGCGCTTCAAACTTCGCCACAGTCCACTTTCTTAGTAGGATGTTAGCCTGTAACGCACTTCTGACACATGTAATATAATGTGAATGTCCAGTCAGGAGTATCTTTCTAGGTAAGTTGTTTTTAATGCACGTCTCACAAGAATGCCTCAACTCACGCACTGCCTTACGTACTGCTTTACGACATGCCTTAACACTGTCGTGCATACTATGACAGTCATATTTTGGGGTGATGTGGACATGCATCGTATCTAATTATAAACCTTTTTTGTGAGTAACAATCTACTTGGACTAACTTTGGGGAAAGGATGCTCTGAAAGCTCAGTTGCCTAGTTGAGTGAGTGTGAAATGTTCAAGCCACTGTTCAGAGGTTCTGTTGAGTGGAGGGTCATTACTGGTTCCTCTGTGACACTGTTTCTTCTCTCCCTGTCCACTGATGATGTTATCAACCGAACAACCTTATTATTAATATTCTTCTGAGCTGGAGACCACCCCCTGGCAAGTATGGACCCAATGACACAAAGGGATATTAAACCTCAAGGAAGGTGTTGACTTAGCAAAAAGAGAGGAGACCCTGCTGCAAACATAATCAGAAAAACATCCAGATCTCCCAACTCGGACGATTTGAAGGAGTCTTTGTTGTTGAGGGTTCAACTCACAACTAACGATACTCGCTCTACCCTTGGGAAGGGGAGAGCAGTTAACCAACTGGTGTTGTGTCCTAATGCTAATCTTATTGGAGGTAGCCTACCATTTAGTATGCTTGACCATATAGCGTTACTTCTAACCATGTATTACTACTACTGTACAGCTACTATGTATGCTGTGTTTACATACTTGATCTCAGCAATGTGACTTCTCCTCTGGCTCTCTAGTGATTGACTTGTCTCCCTGTTGACCTTGTGTATAATCCCCCCTCCTCCCTGTCTGTTTACTCCTAGGTCATTGTCTCTGTGCCAGCAACTCCCATAATCCACTCACATACCACCTGTGTTCTATACTGTACTGTAGTTGTGTAAAGAGGAGAGGTTATATAAGAGCTTCAGAGGCTGACACGCACCAGGTTGATAACAGCAGGTCCACACATCCAGGTCCTCTGACGTGCCCTCTTACAGTGGGTTCCTCACTGGAGAGAAAGAGAGTCTAGGAAGACTGCGAGGAAACAGTTTGAGAAGAACTGACCAGTAGAGCTGTATTTTCACTATCAGTCTCTAAGCAAAAGTTTGAAACCCTGGAGACCCGCAGCAAGATGTTTTTCAGACTCCCAAGACTAACTCCTGGATACCTACGGTATCTACAGGTGAGTGGTCAGTGATGTGTACAAAATTGTACTGTTTAGTCTTGTCCTTTTTTGCTTGTACTTTTAGACAAATCTTATGAGTACACAAAGTACTGAATGTTTTGCTGTGTCATTCCTTACTCTAAGGGGATTAGTGGTGTTTAAACTGTCTGCTACCTCAAGTAGCTCAGGTCCAAGTTAGTCCTCTTCTGGCTGAGKCACTGGAAACAGTATGTCCTCAACACTGGTAGGCATGAGGCAGTGGATTCTGCTTTGTTTGGCCTGATCTGGCCTTGATTGAGGACCTTTCAAACATAAATGCCCTGCAATATCTGCTGATGTTTTAGWATAGATGACTTGGTCCTTGGCATTCTGTGGCTTTAGGAGTCTCTAGGGAGTTCCTGGGATGTAAACAAATGGAATGAACTTGAGATAGTGTATTGATGTATGCTGTATTGCCTGTAGTTGTGAATGGATGGACAGGTACTGCATGGCTTTCAGGTTAATGCCCGTTGGCCAGAGATTGCTTTACTGAGCCTAATGTTATAATTTATTACTAACCTATTGCACCTTGTAGTAGGGCAGTTTGTCTCAAATGGTTTTATGTTTAGGTCCTTGTAAGAAAGTGCAGCGGCCTTGCAATTTGATAGAACATAGGGCAGTTTGTGTGTCTGTTTCTATCCAACCACTAACACCAGTGGCCAGCTTGTTAAGATTGCCGTTCCCTTTTCTATTCAAASTTGAGTGTCTGCAGGCTATGAATGACAGAGAACACAGTGGTGTTGCAATGTGTGATAGACCACAGTGCAGTTTACGCTTCTACTTGCATAAAAATAAATATATATTCTCTGTCTTACTTCTCAGCTGCAAGTTTGAGGAAGTCTTTTGTTTTAGCTCACAACTTTATTGGACTTATTTAGTAGTGTTTACTGCTAGCTAGTGAGGGAAAAATCCATGACATGGTTTGTTGAATTATGATTACAAATAACTCTGAGGGAGCATCAGGAAGGGCTGCTTAACAGCCTGAGTCCCAGCCCCATTATAGCTGGGGGATCTATTATTTCCTCTTCTCTGCTCTTTATTATTGTCTAGGGGCCTGCGAGGAAATTGTCCATCTCGCAAAATAACAGAGCCTTTGTTTGTCACAGACTGTAATTTGGCAAATGGGGCAAGATGGGTTTTTAATCTCTTCAGTTGGGGTGTGGGGGTGAAGGGGGCATAATGTGGCTGACTTGGTACTTTGGGAAATTGGGAATTTTGTCGCAAGAGACTGGGAGGTTTTATGTTTTTTGAGTTATGTTCTGTTCATGCGACTGCAGCCCACTACATCCCCTTATCTATCAGTATATAGCACAATGCACAGTACATTGGTCAGYGCCGTAGTCTCAGTGGTTAGCATTGAGCCCGTTTAGAAGGCCTATTATGATTATCCTATGGATGCCAATGCCATGCCATCTCCCAGACCATTATTCATGAATAAGAATGCTTTCCCCTTTAACCACATCATGTCATGTTGATTTGTCTCCCCATCAGACCCAGGCTATGGCGAGTGAGACCCAGAGAGCTGGGGACCTGCCCCGTCTGGCCATGCTCCTGGGGGCCTTGGGGATCGGGGTGTGTGGCTACAGCTCCAGGCAGCTGGCACTGTACCACCGGCCCTCTGCCCGCGTGCTGACCTGGATGGACGTTGGGGGCACCCYGGTGAAGGGGAGAGCCCCTTCCTTCATGGACCTGTCTCAAAGCCACAGCATCTGTCAGGACATCCCACCTCCAGCATTCGCTGGGCAGAAAGTGCCTTAATACAACCACCAAATCTAGAGTGCATGTTTTAATCCCTCAGTATGCAGTACCTAGCCAGGTATGGTGGAGCTTTACTCCACTGTGCTAGCACTTCAGTGTTAACACACGTTTAACCCTAACCCAGAGATCCATAATCTGATCATCAATAATTACTAGCCACACCTGTGTGAGATTCTGCATTGACATGCAGTATAGGAGCTGCTATACCAGRTTATGGATTTAAAATAGCTGATTGGATGAGTAGTTCAACTTGTTGCCACAGTGGGTAGGAAGGTTTAGCTATGGAAGTCTGATTTAGCTACATCCTGTGTGTCTTTTGTGAAGTCACCGTGTTTGGCTCGGCCCCCTGGTACACAGATGGTTGGCAACCCCTCGGGCTGGTTGCCATCCATAAGTGTTGGCAGCTCATCCACAGCCAACAACTTCCATTGATTTCAACTGATAAGAACTATGGGGACCTATCCATCACTAGAGCTTGGCATCCTCTGTCAGGTCTGGACTGGAGTGAAAGACACAGGTTTTATTTCACGGTGTTTTCAAACGATAGTGCTACAGTAGTCGTCCTCTCTGAAGGTGTCAATTCTCTTACATATTGATATTGTAATGAGGTACATTGCAAGGAAAGGCTGGACAATTGTTCAGCTACAGTTACTGAAGCATGCTAGTGATGCCTCTGGTTGTATAGAATGATCCACACTTTCTTTATGATGTCTCACTGCCATGTAAATAATGTAACTGTATCAATACTGATCATTAGATTATAGCTCTTATTTGAACCATGGTTAAAATGATGAGGGAGAGCGAGAGAGAACAAAGCTCCTCATCACTAAACCAATTTCCTCCTATGGGATTAAACCAGGTGGAACATCCGTGAGCTGGCATACATCGCTCCAATCTGGTATTAGGGATGAGGACAGGAGACTGGTTCCTGCAGTGCCATGAGCAAAGGCTTTGTTCCAAAGAGTTCATATGATATCAGGTATCTTTAACTAGATTGGGAAATGTGCACAGCATCTTTCAGAATGACAATTTTTCTGTTACTGCTACCAAAGGCCATTATGAATTTCTCAGAGCTAGTGTGAACCACGCCTATATTTTYCCCCCAAAGAAGATAGTGAGATGCAAAATCAAACATCCATTGTACAACCACTGGACCCACTAAATGTCGAACCAATGCTTTTGTCTGTAAACAACAGAGGAATGATATTAAGGAGAGCAGGTACAGTAGAGGTCTGCAAAAGCTGATCCCATAATCCTTTTCCACAGCAGCTGAGCCAGTTTCCTGTGTCTGCCAAAATATAAGTTTTTAGCAGGACCAGATTAGCTGTGCTAGCCCTGCCACTGCATTTTAGGTCACTACAAATGGCCCTAATCCACTCAGCAGATGTGCTAATTGGCTGAGCTGGCACCAAAGAGCGACCGGCAGTTCCCTCAACTCATGACAGAGACTGACACTCAAACACTTGTTAATGGACTATCTAATGGTTTTACGCAGAAACATGACACGGTGTGTTCCCGTTGAGCTCAATTTGGAAACCACTTTTTTTGGGAACAGAAAACGAATGCATCCTGTTAGGTCAACCCCTATTTCCTTCAAACTAGAATATTATGTAGTCTGTACCTACTGCTTACATGTTGTATGAAATTTGCTTGGGCTTGTAAGGAATTTCTGGGACAAATAMATTTGTTCAACTTTTGCCATGGTTTTTCTTTTATCTATATTTGTTTTACAAATGTATGATTCTTTTAAGTTGTTACTATTGTTGACCGCTATTGTTGACTTTTACTATTCCTCAGTCTGTGCTCTACCTGTACAGATGGATTGAACAATGTGTTATCTATTGTTTAGTCTTATAGAATAATTAATAATGGTCACTGAAACTGCATGTGGGCATTTCCATCAAATGACCCATGACCACCGAAGTGATATTCATAGGAACATGTACAATTGGGTGTCACATGAAAGTTGAGTCTATATTTTTTGGGAAATTAAGGCTTTGAGTTCTGAATCAACAGATGGAAAATGGGTCTTACTCTTTATTTTTGGGGGTATATGTTTTGTATCAGAAATACATCAAAACACGATGTAATGATCCCTGCCTACTAATACCAACATATATATTTAGTTCTGGAGAAATTGTTTACCTTCTGTAAGTTTAAGAAATATTGCCTTCGGCCTCCCGAGTGGGGCAGTGGTCTAAGGCACTGCATCGCAGTGCTAGAGGAGTCACTACAGACCCGGGTTCGATCCCGGGCTGTATCACAACAGGCCGTGATCGGGAGTCTCAGGGCGGCGCACAATTGGCCCAGTATCTCTGGGTTAGGGGAGAGTTTTGCCGGGGGGAATTTACTTGACTCATTGCACTCTAGCAACTCCTTGTGGCGGGCCGGGCGCCTACAGGCTGACCTTGGTTGTGGAAATTCTWATCAAAAGGAAGAAAGACTGCAAATTCTTCAAAATAACTTTTTATTATAAGAGTTGCAAATCTGGAGCTGGTTAACAATCCACTCAACAACAGCACAGAGTTAAGAGCCCAACTCACAAGAGTTGGGTCTCAGCCTTAATATGAAAATACAACCTCTGTCTACGTGGCAGTTTAGCAGGTGTGTGAGAGCATGGTGCGAACATTGCGCACAAACAAGTGAAAACACCAGTTGTGTTACTCCTTTCTGCTGATAGAATTGTCGCTGATGCTCAAGCTAGCCTCTTCTCTTCTTATCTCCACAMAGCTGTGCCYTTGAAAGATACGAAAAGAACMGGATGRACCAAAAACTGTGTTCTCTGAGGCTCTTTGTCTTTGGCCGAGTGACCAAGTTGCTCMGAAAATAGAGGAAAAACACTGGCTTCTTCTTACATGAGAGAAACAGACAGTGGAACTGTACAGGTTTACGGCTCATACAGAGCATGTACATAACAAAGTTTGTCGTTTTGCCACCATACGGTAGTCAGGTGAACAGTGTTTCCTCCAACACATTGGTGCAGCTGGCTTCCGGGTTAAACAGGCGGGTGTTAAGAAGCGTGGTTTGGCGGGTCATGTTTCGAAGAGTTGCAGCAATGAGACGATCGAAATTGGGGAGAAAAATGGGGGTAAAATATGTAATTCCATTAACAGAAACATATCTTTAAGATATTTTTGCATAGTACAGTACAATAATTTAAAGTAAAAAGTAAAGTATATTGTATTGTACTGCACTCTACTGTGCTGTGCTGTGATGTCCATACTTGTTGAACATGATAACATTAATATCCATAATTATGCTTTTCTTTGAAGTACAGATCACGACCCATGATGTAATTCCGTTACCATAATTATGTTACTGGTTATAAATWCTGTCAGGGTTGTGTGCGGAGAAGTATCGGAGTCAAGCGCAGGACACAGGTGTTGAGTGAAACCACAGTGTTTTACTCAAAATAGATGCAGAAGTTCCACAAATGGAAAATATAATAAATACACACGTAAACATCACAACACCTAACGCACAAACAATCACGGACAAAACAGAAATGAAAGCCAGAGGGTTAAATAGGGAACATGATGGGGGAATTGAAACCAGGTGTGTATAAACAGACAAAACAAAACGAAACTGAAAAATAGATCGATGGTGACTAGAAAGCCGGTGACGTCGACCGCCGAACACCACCCGAACAAGGAGAAGGGCCGACTTCGGCGGAAGTCGTGACAAATACACTTCACTTACTGTAGATCAATAACCAACATATATTTTTTCATAGCTGACACCCCATTCTTTCTGCAGACATCTTTGAATCTTAATTCGGAGCAGATATGAGAGTTTTTGGAGAACGTGGCAGCATAAACACCTGAGGGAGATTTTTCTGTAATTCCATTACTTAAATTTACAYCTGCACAGTTCTTCCACTATATTTGTTTTAGTACATCTTTCAATGGAAATTGTTAAAAGTAGTCCTTGTGCATGGTTGTATCAGTGGTTTGTTAAACTTTGAAATCAATGCTTTTTGTTTAGCATACATTTTAAAGTGAAAAAACAAAGTTGAAGTAAAATTCCGTTATCGTGGAATTGCCCATGTAGAATAACATCGACTGTACCAAGAACACTAACAGGCATAGTTAGAGCAGTTGATGTTGTCTTATTCTTTCCATACGGTTTCCTGTGGAGGCTAAGGCTCTTTGGCTGTATAATGAAGAATTGGGCATGAAACAGCAATGAGAGGCATTACTTCTACATCAGCTCTGTTAGCTGTGGTCAACRGAGCAAACACAGTGCCTTCAAAAAGTATTCACAACCCTTGACTTTTTCCACATTTTGTTGTGTTAGTCTGAATTTAAAATTGATTAAATTGAGATTTTTTTGTGACTGGCCTTCAGGATAAAAAGGAAACAGAATGGAGATAAACACAGGCAAAATCCTAGAGGAAAACCTGGTTCAGTCTGCTTCCACCAGACACTGGGAGATGAATTCACCTTTCAGCAGGACAATAACCTAAAACACAAAGCCAGATCTACACTGGAATTGCTTAACAAGAAGACAATGAATGTTCATGTGAATGTTCATGAGAAGCCGAGTTACAGTTTTGACTTAAATCTATCGCAAGACCTGAAAATGGTTTTCTAGAAATGATCAACAACCAATTTTACAGAGCTTGAAGACCTTTGAAAAGCTGTAATCACAGCTGTAATCACTGCCAAAGTTGCTTCTGCGAAGTATTGACTCGGGTGTGAATACTTACGTAAATTTGTATTTCTGTATTTCATTGTCAATAAATTTACTAAAATTACTAAAAACGTTTTCACTTTGTCATTATGGGATATTTATTGTGGGTGAGGAAAAAAATATATATTTTGAATTCAAGACGTAACAACAAAATGTGGAGTAAGTCAGGCACTTGAAGGCACTGTATTGCTGGTGTATCCCCACCACCACACTATCATCATCCAACTAGATACCATACATTCTCTTAATGAACCCAAAGGTTGGAATAATGCGCTTTTACRCAGTACTAAATTCCAAATTGATTCAACTCAGTTTTACCAGGGAGAAATTGAGTCATTAATTATATTTAGGGAGGAAAAATTCACTGTGTGTGACAATATAAAGCCAAGTGTGTGAGTTCTACAACCAATGAGTGTATTCATAGAGTTGGGTTGTTTTTATTCATTCATGTTCTTCATAGAGATATATTACGGATATTTGGTTGTTCATTATATTGCGTGACAAAGTATTTTTTAAATGTTTAATTCACCTTTATTTAACCAGGTAGGCCAGTTGAGAACAAGTTCTCATTTACAACTGCGACCTGGCCAAGATAAAGCAAAGCAGTGCGACACAAACAACAAAACAGAGTACACATTTACATTACATTTACATTTAAGTCATTTAGCAGACGCTCTTATCCAGAGCGACTTACAAGTTGGTGCATTCACCTAATGATGTCCAGTGGAACAACCACTTTACAATAGTGCATCTAACTCTAAGGGGGGGGGGGGTTAGAAGGATTACTTTATCCTATCCTAGGTATTCCTTAAAGAGGTGGGGTTTCAGTGTCTCCGGAAGGTGGTGATTGATTCCGCTGACCTGGCGTCGTGGGGGAGTTTGTTCCACCATTGGGTGCCAGAGCAGCGAACAGTTTTGACTGGGCTGAGCGGGAGCTGTACTTCCTCAGAGGTAGGGAGGCGAGCAGGCCAGAGGTGGATGAACGCAGTGCCCTTGTTTGGGTGTAGGGCCTGATCAGAGCCTGAAGGTACGGAGGTGCCGTTCCCTCACAGCTCCGTAGGCAAGCACCATGGTCTTGTAGCGGATGCGAGCTTCAACTGGAAGCCAGTGGAGAGCAGGAGCGGGGTGACGTGAGAGAACTTGGGAAGGTTGAACACCAGACGGGCTGCGGCGTTCTGGATGAGTTGTAGGGGTTTAATCGCACAGGCAGGGAGCCCAGCCAACAGCGGTTGCAGTAATCCAGACGGGAGATGACAAGTGCCTGGATTAGGACCTGCGCCGCTTCCTGTGTGAGGCAGGGTCGTACTCTGCGAATGTTGTAGAGCATGAACCTAAAGGAACGGGTCACCGCCTTGATGTTGGTTGAGAACGACAGGGTGTTGTCCAGGATCATGCCAAGGTTCTTAGCGCTCTGGGAGGAGGACACAATGGAGTTGTCAACCGGATGGCAAGATCATGGAACGGGCAGTCCTTCCCCGGGAGGAAGAGCAGCTCCGTCTTGCCGAGGTTCAGCTTGAGGTGGTGATCCGTCATCACACTGATATGTCTGCCAGACATGCAGAGATGCGATTCGCCACCTGGTTATCAGAAGGGGGAAAGGAGAAGATTAATTGTGTGTCGTCTGCATAGCAATGATAGGAGAGACCATGTGAGGATATGACAGAGCCAAGTGACTTGGTGTATAGCGAGAATAGGAGAGGGCCTAGAACAGAGCCCTGGGGGACACCAGTGGTGAGAGCACGTGGTGCGGAGACAGATTCTCCCACGCCACCTGGTAGGAGCGACCTGTCAGGTAGGACGCAATCCAAGCGTGGGCGCGCCGGAGATGCCAACTCGGAGAGGTTGGAGAGGAGGATCTGATGGTTCACAGTATCAAAGGCAGCCGATAGGTCTAGAAGGATGAGAGCAGAGGAGAGAGAGTTAGCTTTAGCAGTGCGGAGCGCCTCCGTGACACAGAGAAGAGCAGTCTCAGTTGAATGACTAGTCTTGAAACCTGACTGATTTGGATCAAGAACGTCATTCTGAGAGAGTAGCAGGAAGAGCTGGCCAGACGGCACGTTCAAGAGTTTTGGAGAGAAAAGAAAGAAGGGATACTGGTCTGTAGTTGTTGACATAAGAGTGTAGGTTTTTTCAGAAGGGTGCAACTCTCGCTCTCTTGAAGGCGGAAGGGACGTAGCCAGCGGTCAAGGATGAGTTGATGAGCGAGGTGAGGTAAGGGAGAAGGTCTCCGGAAATGGTCTGGAGAAGAGAGGAGGGGATAGGGTCAAGCGGGCAGGTTGTTGGGCGGCCGGCGTCACAAGACGCGAGATTTCATCTGGAGAGAGAGGGGAGAAAGAGGTCAAAGCACAGGGTAGGACAGTGTGAGCAGAACCAGCGGTGTCGTTGACTTAGCAAACGAGGATCGGATGTCGTCGACCTTCTTTTCAAAATGGTTGACGAAGTCATCCGCAGAGAGGGAGGAGGGGGGGGGGGGGGGGAGGGAGGGAGGAGATTCAGGAGGGAGAGAAGGTGGCAAAGAGCTTCCTAGGGTTAGAGGCAGATGCTTGGAATTTAGAGTGGTAGAAAGTGGCTTTAGCAGCAGAGACAGAAGAGGAGAATGTGAAGAAGGAGGGAGTGAAAGGATGCCAGGTCCGCAGGGAGGCGAGTTTTCCTCCATTTCCGCTCGGCTGCCCGAGCCCTGTTCTGTGAGCTCGCAATGAGTCGTCGAGCCACGGAGCAGGAGGGGAGGACCGAGCGGCCTGGAGGATAGGGGCATAGAGAGTCAAAGGATGTAGAAAGGGAGGAGAGGAGGGTTGAGGAGGCAGAATCAGGAGATAGTTTGGAGAAGGTTTGAGCA
Source organism: Salvelinus sp. IW2-2015 (assembly GCF_002910315.2). Taxonomy (NCBI): domain Eukaryota; kingdom Metazoa; phylum Chordata; class Actinopteri; order Salmoniformes; family Salmonidae; genus Salvelinus; species Salvelinus sp. IW2-2015. Next base: position 23,964,382 of record NC_036849.1, read on the forward strand.
GAGGGAAGAGATGATAGGATGGAAGAGGAGAGAGTAGCGGGGGAGAGAGAGCGAAGGTTGGGACGGCGCGATACCACCGAGATAGGGGCAGGTGTGGGAAGTATTGGATGAGAGCGAGAGGGAAAAGGATACAAGGTAGTGGTCAGAGACTATGGAGGGGAGTTGCATGAGATTAGTGGAAGAACAGCATCTAGTAAAGATGAGGTCAAGCGTATTGCCTGCCTTGTGAGTAGGGGGGAAGGTGAGAGGGTGAGGTCAAAGAGGAGAGGAGTGGAAAGAAGGAGGCAGAGAGGAATGAGTCAAAGGTAGACGTGGGGAGGTTAAAGTCACCCAGAACGTGAGAGTAGCATCCTCAGAAAGGAGCTTATCAGGGTCAAGTATGGATGAACTCTCAAGGGACCTGGGGCGATAATGATAAGGATGTTAAGCTTGAAAGGGCTGGTAACTGTGACAGCATGGAATTCAAAGGAGGCGATAGACAGATGGGTCAGGGAGAAAGAGAGAATGTCCACTTGGGAGAGATGAGGATCCCAGTGCCACCACCGGCTGACCAGAAGCTCTCGGGGTGTGCGAGAACACGTGGGCAGACGAGGAGAGAGCAGTAGGAGTAGCAGTGTTATCTGTGGTAATCCATGTTTCCGTCAGTGCCAGAGAAGTCGAGGGACTGGAGGGAAGCATAGGCTGAGATGAACTCTGCCTTGTTGGCCGCAGATCGGCAGTTCCAGAGGCTGCCGGAGACCTGGAACTCCACGTGGGTCGTGCGCGCTGGGACCACCAGGCAGCGGCCACGCGGTGTGAAGCGTTTGTATGGTCTGTGCAGAGAGGAGAGAAGAGGATAGACAGACACATAGTTGACAGGCTACAGAAGAGGCTACGCTAATGCAAAGGAGATTGGAATGACAAGTGGACTACACGTCTCGAATGTTCAGAAAGTTAAACTTACGTTGCAAGAAATCTTATTGCTAAAAATGATCAGTGCTGCTGAAGTAGGCTAGCTAGCAGTGGCTGCGTTGTTGACTTAGTTAGAAAGTGTAGCTGGCTAGGTAGCCTCGGTAACTGGCTAGGTAACTCGACAATTACTCAAAAACACACAATTATCTTGACAGCAAAGACAACTATGTAGCTAGCTAACACTACACTAACCAAGTCGTTCCGTTGTAATGTAATAGTCTCTACAGTGCTGCTATTCGGTAGACGGTAGACGTTGGCTAGCTGGCTAGCTGTTGGCTAGCTAGCAGTGTTTCCTACGTTAAGAGGGACGACAAATAGCTGGCTAGCTAACCTCGGTAAATTACGATAATTACTGTAATCTACACAATTATCTTGGATACGAAGACAGCAAAGACAACTATGTAGCTAGCTAACACTACGCTAATCAAGTCGTTCCGTTGAATGTAATAGTTTCTACAGTGCTGCTATTCGGTAGACGTTGGCTAGCTGTTGGCTAGCTAGCAGTGTTTCCTACGTTAAGGACGACAAATAGCTGGCTAGCTAACCTCGGTAAACTTAAGATAATCACTCTAAAACTACACACTCTAAACTACACAATTATCTTGGATACGAAGACAGCAAAGACAACTATGTAGCTAGCTAACACTACACTAATCAAGTCGTTCCGTTGAGTGTAATAGTTTCTACAGTGCTGCTATTCGGTAGACGGTGGACGTTGGCTAGCTGGCTAGCTGCTGGCCAGATAGCAGTGTTGACTACGTTAGGACGACGAATTACGATAATTACGCAATTATCTTTGATACAAAGACGGCTATGTAGCTAGCTAAGAAGAAATTGCTAAGATCAGACAAATCAAACCGTTGTACTATAATGAAATGTAATGAAAAGTTATACTACCTGCGGAGCGAAGTGCGAAATGCGACCACTTTAAACGAAAGCATTTAATAAAGACTCCCAGATGGAATAAACAAACGTACAGTCAATAACACAATAGAAAAAAGTCTATATACAGTGTGTGCAAATGGCGTGAGGAGGTAAGGCAATAAATAGGCCATAGTAGCGAAGTAATTACAATTTAGCAAATTAACACTGGAGGGATAGATGTGCAGATGATGATGTGCAAGTAGAAATACTGGTGTGCAAAAAAGTAAATMAAAATAATATGGGGATGAGGTCGGTAGATTGGATGGGCTATTTACAGATGGGCTATGTAAAGCTGCAGCGATCGGTAAGCTGCTCAGATAGCTGATGTTTAAAGTTAGTGAGGGAGATATGTCTCCAACTTCAGCGATTTTTGTAATTCGTTCCAGTCATTGGCAGCAGAGAACTGGAAGGAAAGGTGGCCAAAGGAGGTGTTGGCTTTGGGGATGACCAGTGAGATATACCTGCTGGAGTGCGTGCTACGGGTGGGTGTTATCGTTAAGTATGGCTGTTGATACTCTATCAAATCAGTTTGTGGAATYCAGTGGCAATTTTAGCATGTAAATCTTGGTGGGACAAACTCCCAATATTATCAATGCATGATAGTTAAATGGATACATGAAACGCATCCTAGCAGGCAATTGTTACATCTATTTTCTATGCAAACGTTCTAAATGTTGACTAAAGAAATCACAAGATAAATGGAAACTGTAGCTTCTGAAATCAGAATTATGGTTCTGTCGCCATTCAACACACCTGTCCGAATCTGTATCTGTCCAATTTGCAAACCTGAATTGGGAGATTCCAAGGACAGAGAGACTGGAGAGGTACCATCATTCCAGGGTTTCAAACCACAGGAGGTWGGTGGCACCATAATTGGGGAGGATGGACTCGTGGTAATGGCCGGAGCAGAATTCCATTTGCTCTGTTCCGTTCTCCCCTCAGCAGCCTCCACTGGTTCGAACCACATAAAAGCTCCTCAAGCTGCTCACAGCATGGGTAGGCAGACCAGAGATGGTATAGAAAGCGAGACATCCCACTCCCTTATTTGTTCTGCCACTCTGGTCTGATTATTGCCCCAGCCCTGCGAAGGGGTGTTTTTTTTTCTGGTTGTGCTGGGGCGGATGGGGCGAGTGGGGATGGGACAATAAGTAGACCAGAACCATCTGTTCACGCGAGAGAGGGAACGGCCACTTACACAGACAGGAWCCTTGACCATTTTTGTTCAATGGTAAACGGCCTGAGTGAACTATCTTCATTTATCCACCATCTTTGACCAGACCACCATGAGAAACGCTTTATGATAGATAACATGGCACTCCTTTTTAGCTTTGTACAAACCATCCTGATCTCGCGAGCTTAGGTTCTGTTTCGTGAGACCAGGATGATTCATACGAGGCTAACTCTTTTTAGGGCCCAAGCCAAGTTGGCATAGTCTAAAGTTTTTTTTTCTTCAAGTTTGTATAAATCTGTCATTTTTATTTTGTCAGGCACTGTAAATAGCCTAATTCCCATAGAGACCTGGAACTTTCCATATTTTTTGTGAAATTAACCAATGATGTAGGCCCAGGCTACCACTGCCTCCATTCCAATGCTTTCAAGCCTCCACGCCTACTGCTGGGCCAACCTTACAGGCGCAGGCCTACCCCTACAACAGGATTCACCAATATGTTTAATTTTATATGATTATACACCTGAAATACTTAATAAGATACCACTAGATCAAAAAGAGGTGACAACTCAAAAGGCTATAACACAGACTTTCAATACCCAGAGGCGCAACATCGCAAGTTTTCCGGGAACGCTTGAGAAGCAGACCAGGCCGGGGTTTTGGGTTTGAGAAGTCAATGAGAGAAGTGAAAAATTCTTCCTTCGTTCCTAATTTTCTCGAAATCTAAAGGCACAACCTAGATTCAAGCCAACGTCTTAAGTAGTTGAATATGTCAATTTCTCCAGCCTCGTGAAAGTGAAACTACTTTATATTGAAGGAGTGCCTTTGATTTGACATCTTGTACATGCGCAGTTTGGAGCATGACGACCGTTAGATCCGATGACGTGTGTCTGCACATGAGATTTGCTAGCTATCTTCATACTGTACTGTCTTTGGCTATAATTCCATCTGGTAGGTTGCATGCTGTAGGACAGCCCAACTATGCTCCCTAGTGGTCAAGGCCAGAATTTAAAGGACATCAGAGAAGAATGGATCAAAGTTAGAGAAAGTTAGGCCTGTATAAAGTTGATAAAGATGCATTCAGTTCTGTTATAAAATAATCACATGACATATTGGGTGTTTTCATGAGAGAAACGGGAGTTTATATGTCAACTCCACCGAGAACAAGTGGAGTTGGTGCGCTTGGCTACTTCGTCCCGACTATTTCGTTGTGCTCAACTCCACCGCATTGACAAAGACGGATCCAATGCGCGGTAGGCTACAGAGGGAAGAAAGGACAACACACGGACTATATTTCCACGAGGAGGAAAATAAATCGATTAAAAAAAGAAATTATTCTACTTTAAAGGTTGTGTATAGTTACTTTTTTCGCAGAGTAAAATGTTTGATGCATGCGTCACTGTTTGGAAAGAAAGAACATATCAGCCAACTTCTTTTGAAACTGGTTTTGTGTTTGTAGAAYAACAATGTTTGCTAATGTAATTCCTTGGATATTTTCTGATAGTTTCTGAATAAATATTTTTATGGGACGACTTGGGTTGCCCTCCTAGGCTACATTAATTAGATTAAGGTGCGGTTCTGTACGTCTAGGACTACATGCATGAAACTTCATTCGGTTTATCAATCCAATTTMAAATCTTGATTATTAAAGGCCTTCGTGTTCATTTAAAATGCGAGAACAATGCAAACGCCCAAAAGCCATTGAGGTTTGAGTGACCTCCATCATTAGTCGGCTACAAATTTGGATTGAGTACTGCCAGTGCCTCATGTATTGGCACTCTCCTTTGGACTGATGTTACGCACTCACACGATTACACAACCTAACATAGGATACCAGCACCGATTTTTATTATTATTATTACTACTACTACTAATGTAAATAGACTTATGTCTAGTGTCTTCTGTAATTAAAATGTATGCAAATTTACTTTGGATATGAAATCGTTTGTTKTCTGTGCTAATGATAAGAATTTGTGGGGTTCTATTCTGTCTCCTGGTATATCCCTCTCACTAAAATGTAGTTTATTTTGTTGTAGGCTTTGATTTACACCACAGGTACTACAACAAATTCAAATGAACATTCAAATGAACATGGCGTAGATTCTAGGGTGTGTAATGTTTAGTCTGGATGCACGATCTCTCTGTCTTACTGGGCATTCAATATGCTAGACTAGATGGTCAGGTTCAAGTGATTGGTTTACATGTGAAACAAAGTAGCCTTTTTCCATAGCACTTCTCTAATCATATCAAGTGATTAGAGAAGCACTATCACTGGCTTACCACACACCCTGCAGCCCCCACAAAAAAATAAACTACTACGTTTTCTCTCAGCCTCATGCCAAAATGTGTAGAATGGCATGATATTAGCTATGTAACTGCACATTTTTCTTTTTGCCCCATGGCCAAATGTGTAGAACTGTTGGAAGTTTATTATTTTCCCCCCAGACCTTGCAGGGCCCCTCAAATGTGTTATGCCACTGAGTGCTATGTGTATGATTAGAGAAGTGATGACCGATTCATTGGTGCATAATTTCCCTTGTGGAACATGACATAATTGTGCAGTGTCATATTGGAGATTAATCCTACTGATTGTTGTGTGCAGGTCTCCTCTGCAGCCTCTGCTCTGTCCTGACTGAGAGCCACTGGTGTGTTGCCCACTTTCCCACTGCATCATGGGTACCTTCTCCAGCAAGGACGGCCATGGACCCACAGGTACCCTCTGCCCCCCAACAATACACACACACCTCACTTAATTAACCTGTCAACCCCCCTTGCTGTGCTGAACAAGTCTTTATTGACTTTTCTTACAGAGAACAAAGACAACATACCTTGAGACTCGCATTTATATTTAAGCTTTTAGTCGCCGGTGGAAAGACCGAAAGGAGACAGGAGGGGGGATGGACAGAGACTGACATGAATAGAGAGAAGGAATGAGACAAGAAGAGGGGAAGAGACAGGAGATTGGGGAACACAAAGTGTGTGTGTGTGTGTGTGTGTGTGTAAGCCAGAGGGTAGAAATCTTGGCTTGGCTGGGCTCATTCTCCTCGCATCCTCTTGTGATTCGTCAGGCTCTGCTGCCCCAGCTGTGATGAATCGGCAGAATTCCCCAGCTCTGCACAAGGGCAACGGCTTAATCATGGCAAGCCTAATGCTGGCGGACACACACACACGAGCACACTATGGCTTGGAATAGGTACATAAAGGCAGCGGTGGAAGTGGGGAGTTATGGCCCTTCACTCTGTTTTTGATGTGGATTGATATTTACCTGATCATGATGCATCACTTTCAATAACTTGTTTAGTTGAACTCTATCAGTGATAATATCCATTAAACCTAGAGAAGGTCTGTTCAAGCGAAGGACAGAGGAGGACGGGGTCAGTGGTGGTGTAGATCAGCAGCACAGAGCAGAGGAATGTGTCTCCTGATGAGCAATTGCCCATTCATCCGGAATGACAGCCTGGGTATTGTACGGGGTTAATGGTCTGGTTTAGTCATCCTGGCAGCTCTGCATGCCCAACCAGTGACCACCGCACTCAATCTCTCACAGTCTCTGTCAGTCTGCCTGTCTCTCTGACCATCTGTACGTGTCCCTCACTCACCCTCACACTCGTGCGTCGTTGCTCTTATTCTCTCCAGGGCCCAGCTTGGATTTGTTCCAAACCCCTCCTACTTCTCCAGTGACCTCCACCCTGCCTGCTCTTACTCCGATCACACCCTCTACACCAGGCCGGCCGGCAGCCCCAGTACCAGTCACAGCCCTATCCCCAGTACCAGGACCAGCCACAGCCCCATCCCCAGTCCCAGTACCAGTCACAGCCCCAGCCCCAGTACCAGTCACAGCCCTATCCCCAGTACCAGTCACAGCCCTATCCCCAGTACCAGTCACAGCCCTATCCCCAGCACCAGTCACAGCCCAAGGCCCAGCACCAGTCACAGCCCAAAGCCCAGCACCAGTCACAGCCCAAGGCCCAGCACCAGTCACAGCCCTAGCCCCAACTCCAGCACCAGTCACAGCCCTAGCCCCAGCACCAGTTACAGCCCCAGCCCTAAGTGGGAAGAGACTCCTGCCCATCAGCCCAGGCTACTCTGTGATTGGTCCTGGGTTTATCTCCCTGCAAGGAAGGACAGGAAGTAATGCAGCAGTGCCTGAAGGGTGGGTTGTGATGGGGTGTAATGGAGGCCCCACCAGGTCTAGTCCCAGGATCCCTGTACCCCAGGGGAAGAGCTCATCGATGAGCCCCACCAAGACTCCTTCATCCCTGGGTAGCTCCCTGTCCTCGGCCAGCCCGATTAGCCTGGTCAGCCCCTCGGGGCAGAGCGAGAAGGACAGTGGGCTGAGCCTGACCACGCTGGAGCACCATGGGGCTGCAGACAACCAGGGTGAGATTGAGAGGCTGGTGGAGGAGTGTAGGACAGCACTGGGTCTCAGTCCCAGTCAGTATGCAACACTAAACAGCGCAGGTAAAAGCAGCACATCATGTACATAAACATTACCACTCCCTCTTTATAGCAATGCCTAAAATAATCCCCCATTATGAAATGCATGATGTCATACCTCTGAATTATATGAATAACTACTACCAAATGCATCTTTCTGTCCTCCTCCCTCTCTCACGCTTACTCTCTCCTTTTTCTCCCTCCCCTCCCTCTGTCAGATGTGTTGAAGCATCTGCTAGTGGAGCGCCAGGAGTTGACCGCTGAGATCCAGAGTCTGCAGGAGACCATGCAGGTGAGAAACACCAACAAGACATCCCAATAAACACTTAACTTACCTTACGACAGGAGATGTCCTGTTTCCAAATCAGGAAACTAATTTTACATAATGTAACCCTTCAGCTTCAGTCTAGTTCCAGATCTGATTAGGCTTTAGCCAATTCTTCTGACTATTGTTGTCATGSCATGCAGCACATTTGGCATAATACCAAAGGAACACTGTAGAGAACAGTTGGCTAAAGCACAAGTAGATCTGGAGTGAGGCTCATCATGGCTACAAATTTAGACAGTAGAACATGACAGATTGTTTTCCTATTAATCTAAGTACTGAAGCCCAGGTGTGTTTTTAGGTTGGGAAAACTACCTTCAGTTTTAATCAAATCAAATTTTATTAGTCACATGCTTACTTATGAGCCCTTAACCAACAATGCAGTTTAAAAAAATACGGATAGGAATAAAAGTAACAAGTAATTAAAGAGCAGCAGTAAAATAACAATAGTGAGACTATATACAGGGGGGTACCGGTACAGAGTCTGTGTGGGGGTACCGGTTAGTTGAGGTAATATGTACATGTAGGTAGAGTTATTAAAGTGACTATGTATAGATGATAACAACAGAGTAGCAGCGGTGTAAAAGGGGGGGAAATGCAAACAGTCTGGGTARCCAATTGGTTAGGTGTTCAGGAGTCTTATGGCTTGGGGGTAGAAGCTGTTTAGAAGCCTATTGGACCTAGACTTGGCGCTCCGGTACCGCTTGCCGTCCGGTAGCAGAGAGAACAGTCTATGACTAGGGTGGCTGGAGTCTTTGACAATTTTTAGGGCCTTCCTCTGACACCGCCTGGTATAGAGGTCCTGGATGGCAGGAAGCTTGGCCCCAGAGATGTACTGGGCCGTTCGTAGTACCCTCTGAAGTGCCTTGTGGCTGAGCAGTTGCCAYACCAGGCAGTGATGCAACCAGTCAGGATGCTCTCGATGGTGCAGCTGTAGAACCTTTTGAGGATCTGAGGACCCATGTCAAATCAGTCTCCTRAATAGGTTTTGTCGTGCCCTCTTCACGACTGTCTTGGTTGTGTTTGGACCATGTTAGTTTGTTGGTGATGTGGACACCAAGGAACTTGAAGCTCTCAACCTGCTCCACTGCAGCCCTGTTGATGAGAATGGGGGTGTGGATAAGTTTAGAAATGTAAACAGGAAATGACACCACCCTGAGGCAGAGGTCAGGGCTGGGTTTCACCGCTTGTAACATCGGAGTTCAGGAGATAACAACAAAAGACCCTGTCATCTCCACCCAGAAATGGATCAGAGCAAGGTCCTCTGGGAGACGTGGTCCTGCTAATAGGCCTCTTCCTGTCCTAGACCCATCCTGAGAGGCCCAGGAGGAAATGCTCTGATATCATTTTGCCCCCCCCCCCCCCCCCCTTGCCCAACGCACTATCACAGGCTCCTGTGTTGAAGAGGCTAGATGGTGTGTAGAAAGACAAGGTAGGGAAGATGGAAGTTTAAATTCTTTGAGCGTTGCTCAGACAACCCAAAGAGGCTCCCAAGAGATTCCAATTCAGATTTTTWAAAAATCTGGTAATTTCCTGTCAAAAGCCCATTCCAAACCTTGACCCACCATAATTATTATTCTTTGCAGGGGCTCACATCTTTTCCTGATCTGCTACAGATTGGGAAGATGGAACACAAGCCCTACTCCCTCCATCCCTCTCTCTTTTCCTACCATCCTCTCTTTTTCTACTTCCTTCCATCTCTTTCTATCATTTCCTCTCCTTCCCTGAACTCTTCAACATATCTGTAGAGGCCCAAGACAGATAGACTGAGCTGGGGAAAGCCAAGAGAGACGGGCTCCAGTGAGAGAGAACCTCTAACCCTAAATATTAAATTCAGTGTTTCTAACACTGTTGACTCAGTTGTGTAATATAAGTGATAAAAGCGTTAATGTACTTTCAGAGAGAGACAGAGATGTGTGGAGGAGGTGGGCTGCGTTCAGCTGTCGGAGACAAAACTTGTTTTGTTTGGTGGCGTTAGGGGAAAAAGTCAGACTGTGTTAGAGGGAGAGAATGGAGAGACTGACTGACTATTGTTGGTGTGTGTGTGTGCGCTAGAGAGAGAGAATGGGGAGAGAGATCAGACACATTGAGAGTCTTGGCTGAGATGTGGGTGTCGGACTGCAGTGTTTACCCTTTCCCTGGGCCTCGCTCTCTCTCTGTGCTTCTCTCYACCTCTCCGTCACTACCTCTCTCTTCCTCTCTCTTTCCCTGGGCCTCGCTCTCTCTCCCTGTGCTTCTCTCTACCTCTCTCTCTATACCTCGCTTTCTCTACCTCTCTTCTAGCGGTCGACCGAATATGATTTTCCAACGCCGATACAGATTAGTGGAGGACCAAAAAAAGCAGATATAAAWCGGACGGTTTTTATTTATATATATATATAATGACAATTGCAACAATACTGAATGACCAATGAACACTTTTATTTTAACTTAATATAATACAGAAATAACATCTATTTAGTCTCAAATAAATAATGAAACATGCTCAATTTGGTTTAAATAATGCAAAAACAGTGTTGGAGAAGAAAGTAAAAGTGCAATATGTGCCATGTAAGAAAGCTAATRTTTAAGTTCCTTGCTCAGAACATATGAAAGCTGGAGGTTCAATATTCCCAGGAAAGAAATTATTCAGTTGCAGTTATTATAGGAATTATGACGCGCCGACTATTTCTCTCTATACATTACATTACAAATGTCATATTATTTATATATATATATGTGTGTTGTAACGATGTACAAAAGGGAAAATAAATAAGCATAAATATGGGTTGACCTTTTCTTGTGGCAACAGGTCACAAATCTTGCTGCTGTGATGGCACACTGTGGTATTTCACCCAGTAGATATGGAGTTGATCAAAATCGGGTTTGTTGTCTAATTGTGGATCTGTGTAATCTGAGGGAAATATGTGTCTCTAATATGGTCATACATCTCTCTCTGTGCCTCTCTCTCTCTCTGTGCCTCTCTCTCTCTCTCT
>NC_036849.1:23975186-23987890 GCF_002910315.2 Salvelinus sp. IW2-2015
CAGAGAGAAGAAGAGAGAGCAGTGAGAAGAGAAGAGAGAGAGAGAGACAGGAGAGAGAGAGAGAGAGAGAGAGAGCAGAGACAGAAAGAAGGCAGAGAGAAGAAGAGAGAGAGAAGCACAGAGAGAGAGAGAGAGGCACAGAGAAGAAGAGAGAGCACAGAGAGAAAGGAGAAGATCTCTCTCTCTTCTCTCTCTCTTCGTCTTCTCTCTCCTCTGCGCCTCTCTCTCTCTCACTCCTTCCTCGCTAACTGTTTCTTCCGCTCCCACTCCCTCTCTCTTCTCTCTCTCTCTGCCTCCTCATCTCTCTCCTCTATCACTCCAGTCATCTCTACTCTCTCTCTCTCTTCTGGTAGACGTGCAGGTATGTCCACTATAGCCGGTTAGGAGCATTGGTCCAGTAACCGAGCAAGACAGCACTTAACCTCAATTTCTCCTTTTAGAGTCACTCTGAGGTAAGAGCGTCTGCTAAATTACTAAATCTGTAGAATGTACCTCACTCTCTCGCCTCCTGTGTGCTCTCTCTCTCGGACATTTGAGGGTCACCGCTCCTCTCTCACCAACCCTCCTCTCCTTCATCACAAGAAACTACACAACAGATTACTTCACAACTGTTGATCTCCTGTCTCTTACCTCCCCCCATGCACTTATCCTCCCTGTCTCCCCCCAATTCATTGTGCCGTCCGTGTGTTGGCTGTTTGAGGGTTGGGTGGGGTCGTGATGTCCGCAGAGGATTGTAAATAGCTACTCAGGTTTTGTGCTCTCCGTTGCGGATCAGGTGATCCATTCGGCAGTGCTGCCAGATTTACCTGGTAATGAGGCTATTTGGTTTTTAAGGCATGTGCACAAAAAAACTGCAATGATGGCTGGCGGGTTGAAGACAGTTTACATGCCAAAGATAGAAAGTTCTGTGGTCTTATATTTGCAATGCGTAAAGAACGATGAGTGCGCAGTGCTGGACAGGAGAAGGTAGATGAGAGTGTGTAGCTCAGTATATGGGAGAGGCTATAAAGCATTCGATGTCTTTTCTCAGGATGTGTGGGTGAAGTGGTAATGCCCAGGCGCTAGAGAGAGGTGTAAAGTCTCTCTCTCTCTCTCTCTCTCTGTGCGGCAGGTACCTTAGCGGTTAGGAGCATTGGTCCAGTAACCGAGCAAAGGCACTTAACCTCAATTTCTCCTTTTAAGTCACTCTGGATAAGAGCGTCTGCTAAATTACTAAACTGTAAATGTACCTCACTCTCTCGCTCCTGTGCCTCTCTCTCTGGACATTTGAGGGTTCACCGCTCCTCTCTCACCAACCCTCCCTCCTTCAGCACAGAAACTACAACAATTACTTCACAACTGTTGCTCCTGTCTCTTATCCCCCCCATGCTATCCTCCCTGTCTCCCCCCATTCATTGTGCCTGTCCGTGTGGTTGGTTGGTGGGTGGGCTGATCCCGAGGATTTAATAGCTCTCAGGTCTGCTCTGGGATCAGTTCCAGGTGGACAGTGCTGCAGATTTCCTGGAATGAGCTATTTGGTTTTGGCTCCAAAAACTCAAGAGGCTGGGGTTGAACATGTTTACATGCCAAATGAAGGTTCTGTGTCTAATTTGCAATGCGTAAAAMATGGTGGAGGCTGGGGAGAAGGTAGTGTGTGTGTGTATATGGGAGAGGTATAAGCAGTATGTCTTTTCTCTAGGTGTGTGGGTGAGTGTATCCACAGGCCTTGTAAGTAGAGGGAGTGAGGCAGTCTCTTAATGAGTATCAGAGTGTATGGGAACTGGTTGTTCAACACACCCCAGTGAATGTGGAAAGCTGCAGAGCCACGGCAGAGTGAGGATGTTTCCCCAAGTACGCGTTAGGGAGTCTGGGTGTGGACGTAAACTGAGGCGTGGGGACAGATGGATGGTTCTTTCTCTCTCTCTCTCACACGCACAAACACACCAACCGAGAAACACACATCTGGAATAAGCTCAACACTCCCAGAGAGACTGTGCATGAATCAGTGTATGAKAGTCAGCATCTGTGCCTGTGGTGGGTCACTATGTCAGTACCTCAGGGATATATATAGAGAGAGTGTGTGTCTGGGGGGAAATCAACAGTTATCTTTGAGTTAAGGAGTGTCCCATCCTGTTTCCCTTCTAAGACATACCCTAGTTGGACACTGACAGTTAGTTAGCTGTACAGACAGGATTCAGAACATAGTCTAAACCACCACATTCTTTAGTAGCCTAATGGTTTCCCACGTTGTCCTTTTTCTCCCATCTGGCGTTATGAGTTGCATCATGTGTACCAATAAAAAGTAGTTTGTCTCTGCTGCCATAACAAGGCAGTTTAAACTCTGTGTGAGGCTGTGTGTTTGTGGCTTTGAATCAACGAATGTAGGAATGGGTTGTTCAGTGTTTGTGTGGTTTTACATGCTGTAAAGTTTGTGTTCGAGAGAGGGGTGAACTTCACTTTATGGCTGTGTTCGAAGGGAAAAGACAAAGAAGGGAGGTGTGTGTTATCGAGAGGGGGTGGAAGAGAATATGTTCTGTGTGTGTCTCCAGTGACTGCATAATTGGCCCCAGCTGTGGTCTTGAGTCGCTGGTCAGATGAGGAAATGAGTTGGCTCCAGTTTCTCCGTCTCTTCTCCTCCTCCTCCACGTCTCTATCCATTCTTCATTTAATTACCAAACGACCCAACTCCTCCACACTCCCACGTCACTCTGCGGGTCACATTGCAATGTTCACGAACCGAGTCCATCTGTATGTTACCTGACTGCTTTGGAGCTGGTTAGTCCTCTATTTCCATCATTATAGGGATGTCTGCTCTCAAAAGCTTTTCTCAATATGAGAGCTTGGGACTAGAAGGTTCTATCTGCAAAAAGATGATTCTGAGATAATTGGCTTTAAATGTGCTTTTTGATCTTAAATGATGGTTAGGGTTAGCATTGTGGTTAAAGTTAGGGTTAGCATTGTGGTTAAAGTTAGGGTTAGGTTTAAAATCAGATGGTATGACTTTGTGGGTATGCCAGCTAGTGACCACTGCAGAACTGCCTCCAGAACAAGAGTCATGATGAAAACCACTAACCTGCTGTTTCCTTTGAAATTTAGCAATAATGCTCTGATTTCCTTTCCCTGTTTGAACTTGTATATGTTTCCTTACAAATGTATCAATAATCTCAGTGCATCAAAAACCCTTGGGAGTAAGAGCTGTTAACACTACATTCCAGGTTAGTGGATCTGATCTGAGCACCTGAATGGGGCCAGGGCTATTTAAATCAAAATACAATTTTATTGGTCACACACATTTAGCAGATGTTATTGCGGTGTAGCAAAGTGCTTAGGAGCTAGAAGCAGAGCTTCCATGTCTGTCAGCGCCACCTTGTCACTTAGAACAACCCCTTGGCACAGGGTCCCGATGTGGCTCATTTGATTCCTTAGTGCCACTCCTCTAAACTTGCAAAAGCTTGCCTCTCATTCTGTCCAATATTTGAGTCAGATTTATGAATGCCAAATGGATATTTGATCACTAAATAGCTCATAGTCTCTAGAGGCCCAGTGCTGTGTATAATGTGATGCTGGCAGAAAAATTTATATGGAAATGATGTCATATGAAATCAAAGATTAAAGGCTTGCACTCTGGGTGTGAATATAGAAATAAACTTTAAGACCGAATTAGTTAACTCCAGGCCTTGAGCTGCGGACTATACATATGTTTGTTCCAGCCCAGCACTAACACACGTGATTCAACCTCTGGATTGTTCTTCATAGTACCTAACTGTTAGTGTCTTCCTTCCTGCAGACGGAGCGTGTGGAGTGGCACCAGTTCCAGTCTGACCTGCAGGTGGCGGTAGCAGTGGCTGACCGGCTGAGGGCCGAGGCCGAGGAGGAGCTGAACACGCTCAGAGCGGCTCAGATGGATACAGAGCGCGAGCTGGAGGCTGCCCAGCAGAGACAGAAAGAGACTGATGGGCAGCTGGTCAGCCTGAGAGGAGAGCTGAGGGAGAGCAGGCAGAGACTGGTCCACCTCACCCAGAACCAGGGACCAGGACAGGCCCAGGCTCAAGCCAAGACCCAGGGTATGGAGATGGCTACTGGGGAGACCAGCACACTGGAGACCCAGGAGGGGGGACACCGGGGAAGGGAGAGGGGGATCAGCAGGTTTGGCCGAGGAAGAGGAGATGACAAGATGGAGAAGAGGAGCCAGGAAGAAGGGAATAAGAATATAAGTGTGAAAGAGGCTCGAACAGACACTAAGAGCGTGRCCAACAGGTACTTGAGGAACGTGACCAATGAGGAGAGGAGTGGAGAGGAAGGGTGTAGCATGAGGGAGACACGGAGGATAGTCACACAGGAGAGGGCAAGGTGAGTACCACGATGACTTCCTGTTTGTATGATTTCAACTACATTTAACATTTACATTTAAGTCATTTAGCAGACGCTCTTATCCAGAGCGACTTACAAGTTGGTGCATTCACCTTATGATGTCCAGTGGAACAACCACTTTACAATAGTGCATCTAACTCTAAGGAACCCCATCGTTAACTCATACTGGTAGTAATCATACTCTCAAGATCAAAGAACAATATGGGTGAAACCATGTGGTGTTTCTGAACCGTGCTCTCGATCGCTGGTGGTTCAGCACCAAGGGTCCGTCTTGCTGCTTGCTGGAGGAGGTCACAGAAGAGACGTCTTACCATAAGACGCTGTAAGTCTGCAGGCCCCAGGCCCTTCTACCAGTACATTACAGTTCTTTCCAGAAGGAATTTCAGGTACACTCTGTACTACTTTACTCTTGACATCATCACATCTCTACCAATCCATAATTGGTACCTAGAAATAGTTTAGTCATTTGTCAAATAACTATGTATGGTATCATAAGATACGATAGTATAGGTTTCGTATAGTATTGTATTGATATTAGTATGGTATTTGTAATTATGGTATATGTAATTGCATGCTATATTTGTATTACTAGACTATAGTAACTAGTCACGCATATGTTATAGTATTGGTATAGTAAAATATACCGATACTATATCAGTACAGCATACTATACCGATATACAATCTATACAATAATAATAAACTTATGATATGGGTATTGTATAGTATGGTATATCGATGCTAATAATCTTATGTATAACAAGTGGACTCTATATAAGTAGACTATAATTTGTTATAACAATACAATACGTATACTATATAAATACAACTACTAATGATATTATAGTATCGACTAAGCCTATAGATTGTATAGTTGATACTATCGAATACGCTATTAGTAATAGCTTATAAGTCCAATACCAATAATATAGTTTGAACGTTATCACTAATACTGGAATAGACTTGCAGTAATGCTCAAGTAAGTAGGGAGATGCCTGGGACTCAGTCAGACCGTCTGCTCGACTCATGGAGAACTGCGAAGCAGCGTCACAGCAAAACACCATCTCATTCACCGATGCAGAACGGACCTTGTTCTTTGGTGAGAGACCAGCATGTCATAGGTCTAGATGTAAGAGTAGTAACGTCGCTATGTATCTGAGTTGGTGTCGTTGTTTATGTGGAGGTTTTCAGCCCACGCGTATGTGACGAGCCGATGAGTCTAACATTTATCACACACATGCGAGTGTTTAGTACCACTTGCATTTGGAGGCATATTCAGGGATGGGCATATCATGGTTTCTCTTTGCAATACGCAAGCAGAATGACAGTAATTACTTCTCTCTAGGGACTCCCCTCTCTAGAGCCTACATAAAAACGCGCTACGCGGCTCGACCGGCTCTGTTAGGCTGGACCGATGCAGCTAGGTGTATGGTAGCGTTGAGTGGGTGAGATTGGATGTGTGGTATGGGATGTGGGGTATGGATGTGGGTAGCAGGCGTGGGATCCCCTCTCTGACCTCTAGACCCTGACTCTGTAGGTGGAGATGACTAGTATGGGCGTTAGAAGAGCCGAGTGAACCCCGCTTCTCTGACCTCTAACCCCTGACCTCTGTGGTGTGAGATGACTAAGGTAATGAGGGCGTTAGAAGAGTCAGTTGACTCCCTCTCTGAGTCTAGCCCGAGCCACAGCGGCCACTTCGCCACTTTGTAAGGTGTGGAAGTGATTTGACTAAGAGATGTTATGATAGGCGTTTAGTAGGTAGTGGCTCTGAGTGATCCCCACTCCTCATCTGACTCTCTACAGATCCTCTCGCTGACCCCTCTGTAGGTGGAGATGACTACGCGCCTAGTGAGGCAGTTAGATAGGACTGAGTGACAACATCTCTCGAGCTCACATAGCCCCTTGGCCTAACTCTGTAGAGTTGGAGATGACTAGGTATGCAACGGCTTAGAAGAGCTCGTACGACCCCTCTCACTGAGCTCTTAACCCTCGTGAACACGTACTCGTTAGAGATTGGATTGTATGACATAGGCTTGAGCGTTTTGAGACAGAGCTGAGGTTGTGCAAGCTCCTATCGTTCTGACGCCTACATAAACGACCTGCACACCCTCCGGTAGGGATAGGAAGAGATGACTTAGGGATACTCGCCAGGCTTTGGAAGATAAGACTCATGGTGACCCCTCAGTCTGAGCTCATAACCTCGTCATGACTCTGTAGGTAGGACCTGACATGAGGTAGACTTAGAGGGTTTACTGAAGATATCCTCATTTGTGCACACGCCGCTCTCTGGAGGTCTCTAATCCAACCTTGACTTATCTGATAAAGGCTGGACGTATGACTAGGTTACTTGAGGCGTTTAGAAGGCACTACAGTACCTCCCTCTGACTGACGCTCTAAAAGCCGCTCCTGAAACGCCATTGTGTGTTAGGTGAGGTAGACTAGGCTATGTGTGATACAGGCGTTAGAGGAGAGTCGTCAGTTGACTCCCTCTGATACCGTCTTACACCTGCTGACCTCTCGTTTGTAGGTGGAACGGTGCACTATAGTACGAGTTAGCCGTTACGAGGAGCTTGAGCCTGAGCTGCGGAGGTGAAAATCTGAAATGTGAACACGCTGCTCGTTGTGTGACTCTCTGGACAGAGCTGGGACGCCCTGCAGGCTCGGCTGGATGGAGTTGTGAGCAGTCGGACGATTGCTCACACCAGATGCTTGGGGATTAGGTATGTCGAAGCACAAGACAACAGGTGAACTTTCGTCCTACCGTTGCGCAGTACACTTCCTGACTCTTTCTAGAAATGGCGGATGCTGTCGGCTTCGTCGCATGGCTATGTTGCTCGCGTCTGATCTCAAAAGTCTCGGCGCGTAGCACTGAGGGTTCAGGGTGGCGTAGACGGCAAGTACCTCTTTGCAATGTGACCGCACGCGCATGGCTGCAGAAGAACGTAGGATAAGTACGATTAGGGAGTCTGAAATTGAGCGAAGTACATGCTAACGCATTACATAACTCGCCTGTATATCTTCCCCTTCTCAAGTGTCTGATGTGGTAATAACCAGTCAGGTATTCACTGTCTGCTCAGCTCACCACTGGTGTTTCATCTCCCTCCCCAGTGATAAGTTTTGAGGGAGTTGGAAACCTCCAGAAACTCCGTGCAGTGCCACCAGAGCTCAATAGTATGCAAGTGTGTGAAACCAGCTGGAGGAAAGGCCTGCCACCAAACCACACAGTGGCTGGTTCCACATGACTCGAAGAAGACACTTGAGTGCGCAGTGGGAGAATTGGTCATGTTGCTCGCTCCGAGTTATGTTTAGTGTTAGGATGATTTCTCTCAGAGTTGATGTCGCTCTGAATTAGGGATGTTGACAGAAGAAGATAGATATGATTGATTGTTACGGTCTGCTACACTACAGTAACTAGTACAATGTGACAGTATGAGTTGTCTCGCTAACGAACATTACAGGTAACATCTTCGTCACTTTCTCCATGACAGTACTGAGCGAGGGAGTGGATAGATCCAGGCTCTGATAAAGCATCTAGCTATCGCTCGCTAGTTTCTCCTGCATTGTCACTCTGGCGTGAAGTATTTGTCACTTATCACAATCGCCTACTAAGATAGAAGGGGATCGCGAAGACTGGGTTTTTAATAATACAAGATTAAGTTGCTTAGTAGTCTCTCGTAGACTATCTGAGACGATGGCATTATGAGTAGATCTTATGTTCTGTCATCCACTTCTCTGACATTTTCTGTTACATTTAACTCGCTCATGGTTAGCGATAGCGCTCGGTGATGCTCATGAGGCACGAACCTCTCTACAGATTAGTGGTGCAGTCTAGAGGCGCGTATAGTGAATGTACAGTTGGACCAATCATACCAACTTGAACTTTAGCAAGCTGATGTGCAACCTCTTGAGACCTCTAGATTTAGACGATGAGGGGCGGGAGGCGTGTTTGAACTCGGTATTAGGTCTAGACTACCGTGAGGGCAGTAGCGATTAATGTTTGCCACTTATAGGAGGAGGGTGTTTTGCAGGCTGTCTGCGACGGGAAGGGTGTGGATGAGAAGTCGACCAGCTAGCGAGCGCGTTTAACGTTTGGGTGCACGAGTGTGGGTGATTGCCGACACGGGCGCATCTCAAGGTGTGTCGCCCAAAGAGTCACGCAGACACCGCTTGGTAATCTTGTAGACCTGCGTGCTGAGCAGGGATAGGTCAGTGTTGCTATGTGCCATACAATGAGGGTAGGTGTAGGTTCAATAGACGTCTAGGCCATAATGAGGTGCCGACTTCGTGATAGCGAGCGCTCACGCTGTGAGTTAGTGAAGGTGTAGTGGCCTATCAGATGTACATTAGCACAAGGTGTTCGCGCGTGATGCACCTGTTCCCACTCAATAGAAGACATTCCGTAGATTGTGTCCAGACATGCTGCTCTTCCGCTAAAGCCGTGAGTGCACGAGCTAGTGCACCAGGCATGGAAGCGCTCCAGGGTGGTAGTAGAGAGCTGTGAGGAGCGTTGGAGTGCACACGACTGGAGAGTAACTAATCGGTGAATAGTTGCCATGTCATCCAGACGTGGCTGCGACCTCCGCGTCTCCTTAGGACGAGTTTGTAAGGCGAGTACTTATAGCTGGGTCAGACTGAGGCAGGGGGAGCCCGAGGCGAACAGCCGAGTTGTGCGAGCTTAATCCAGACGGGTCACCGATGATTCAAGATGCCTAGGAGTTGAGGGGTAACCTGTCGTACCAGGCCGCTTTACTGCGTCAGGCAGCGCCCGGTGGTACTCCGCTCTCTCTGTCTCGCACTTCGCCCCCCACGCCGGCCGCCGCGCCGCTGCGACACCCTGTTGTCAGACCATCGAACCTCCACACGCGAATGGGTTCATCCGTCTTGATGATTGTTGAGGACGCGACGATGGGTGTGTTGACTCCATGCGATCACGCTCATACGCGGTCGTCTGTAAGACACTGCTGAGACTAGCGCACGGTACACAAGGTGGAGAATCTGTGCAGAAGCACGCATGATGGCGCAGAACTGTACTGAAGTGGACGGGTCTGCTAGACTA
Source organism: Salvelinus sp. IW2-2015 (assembly GCF_002910315.2). Classification (NCBI taxonomy): domain Eukaryota; kingdom Metazoa; phylum Chordata; class Actinopteri; order Salmoniformes; family Salmonidae; genus Salvelinus; species Salvelinus sp. IW2-2015. The sequence continues at coordinate 23,984,592 of NC_036849.1, forward strand.
GCCCTTTTCCAGAAGGAGAGAGAGCATGGCGCGTAGCTGCTCCGTTGTGTTCATGGTTGAGCTGTGTGTGCTCGCGACATACTCACAAAGTAGAATACCTGTCTGAACAGAACTCAGTTGCGCGTACTGCAATAACGCCAGCTCTGGTGATACAGAGGGAGAGCATGGAAGGAATAAAATTGTGTGTGTATATGTCTTGCATAGTCAGTGATAGGAGAGGTTCGCTGGCTATATAAGTGAGGTAAGAATGAATCAGAAGCAAGCTAGTAGTAGTACTGTGGAATGGTAGTGCCTTAGGAGATGACAATATGGTAGATGGGCCTCTGATGAACCCTAAGTATGCACATGGGGATCACCATGTTGGTTGAGAGAAACGTGGATGTCGAGACTCGGATTTGCGACCACGGACGCACGTGTATGGTAGCGCAGGCTCATGCCTCAGGTAGTGAGGCCTCTTAATCATCGCGTGGGCCGCGCCGAGAGCGCCGTACGCCATGCGCGAGAGGCTGCGTAGAGGATGTGATCTTGATGGCTTTTGCTACGAGTACGGCGTGAAGCAATACAGCGCAGACGGAGTTGACGGCGCTCTAGAAGGACAACGCTTGAGCCGAGAAGAAAGAGGAGAGACGAGCGTAGTTGAGCTCGATTTGTAAGCAGTGGAGCGGAGAGGCGACTGCGAGGAACAGGTGGAGACACGAGGAGAGACAACCAAAAACGTCTTATGAAGCAGAGCAAGTGTATAGACGGCAAGCATCGTTCAGCAGGAATGCAGGAGCATCAAGGGAACGATAGAACGAGTGCCATGATTGAAAAAACCATCTCGAGAGCATTTGGGTTGTATTCGGTCATTTTCTATAAACAATCGACAAACAAGGAGTAGTGTGTATAAAAGAGACAATGTTGAGACATATTGAGAAATCAGAGGTAATAAAAGACCAACCAAAATAGTCCAAGACCATTACAACCACTAGCTAAGAGATGTATCAAATCGCAAGAGTCAGCTCAGAGTTATGTCCTGAAGCAACTAGTCATCTTGCATGTTCTGAGGACGATTGTTCAGGGCGCGTGTTTCTAATCTCATCGCTTTCGTAATCCATCGGGGAGTCCGAGCGACCTAGCGCACCTGTCACACACGCCTAGTACTTCCTCTCTCTCCTAGACTTCTCTGAAATAGAGTAGCACGTGACTAGAACCCTAATGTTACGGGAACTTCGCGTTTGATAATAGTAGTGATACCACATCATAGAGTCCTTCCTCTCACACTGACATCGCGCTGTGGAGATGCATGCAGAGACCTCTGACCTGCTGCTCAGGTGATCCGATACGTCTTGAGATTAGCGTTCTTGACTCCACCTGAACCTGTGTGTAGTCGGAGAGTACAGATCGATCGTTCATCCAGTAGATTTTGACGTGGCGAGAGAATTCTGTCTCCACGCACCACGTGTCTGCTCATCCTACCATCGTAAGGTGGTCTAGCCTCGGAACAAGTGGCCTCACGAGTTCCATAGTTATGATAGAGGCGCCACTCATGCGTATCTATTACCTTCTCTGGCTACTACACCTGAATGGTACTATGTTGGAGCTTCCACTCGCTCATTGTCTCATCATCGATGGGGTCTCATCACATCGATTGCTTATGTACACTAGCTAGCGACTCCACATCTCGAAAATTAATCTTCTTGGTTTCGCTCGGCACTCAGTCATAGACCTGTTGTATACGAGGTGGAGATATGGAATCTCGCAGTTCATGACTGTCACTAGTCTTGGCAATGTCTACATACTCAGTGTGGAATAGTGAGGAGTCACACGCTGGATACATCCAATGCTGATACCTCGGCTAATGGACCGGAGTTTGACAGACTTCACTCGTTCCATCTAGCGGGAAGATTCTTCCGCCGTCTCTCATGAACCTGTCACTCGGTAAGTGCGAATCTACAACCATGTTATATGGTAACGAACTCCATTGTTGGGCATTCCTCACATCTCAAGCATGTGCTCTACATGGAAACCTGGTAGTCTGTGTAGGACGTTGACTCACACTTGGATTCATGAAACTCGCGTGAACGTCATTCTCAACTGAACTATGTACATCTCTGCCTCTACCTGATGGTAGAGGAATAACCCTTATGTTAATGATAAGGTACAACGGTTAGTGTCGAGATGACCATCTGCTCTACCCTGAGACCTGTGAGGAGTTGGTACATAGCACCATATGCAATTCATATGTCGCATAGAGGGACATGAACGCTTAGCTTCATACGGACAATCTGCTCTACCTGAATGGTGAGGTCGGCGGCAAAGGTATTCCTAATCCAATGTTAGTGCGCTATGATCATCTCAGGGCCGTCTAGTGATTACTGGCTAATTTCGTCTGTTGGACATCGCGAGTGCTCTCCTCGCCTCTGTACCTGCGCAAAGTTACAGATACCCCGCTACTAACTCCATCCAGGAACATAGACCGTAGTCTCCAGTCTGGGTGATTACAGAGATACTTTCCGCTCATATGATCTCTACTCAGTTCTACCTACCTGAATGGTGTATGTGGAATACAACCATGTTATGAATATATAGTATTACCTCACCTGCTCTACCCTCGCATTGGTCCGACTCGCTCGTTTGAATACAACCATCGTTACTGGGCTTCCACGAGATAGAAGCTATGCATCCGATTACCATGCTCTACCTGAATGGTAGTGGAACTAAGACAACCTAGATGTGCTGTGGACTACTGAGCGGAGTCATTGTGAACAGTGCTCGGACTAGCTGGAAACTTCGCTCGGTAAGCTCTTCAGGCCTGAGCAAGGACTCACTCAACAATGTTAACCTAAGATACAAGGGAGCAGACTATTACATCTTGGCGTCTTCCATAGAATGGTAGTGGAATACAACCATATGTTATGATAGGACTCTCGCTCATTGGCCTGCCTGCTCTGCTCTCCTACCTGAATGGTAGTGGAATACAACCTCGAATTTATGACTCAGGATATGCTGAGTTGAAGTAACATGTTTCACCAAGCTCAAGTGCTCATGTCAATAAACTGTCCTTGCGCAATGGTGTGGCATACCATGACCGCACTGTTATGGGATATGCCCCACGGTGGACAAACCTCCTCAAGTACGCACAGTGATCTCAGACTGGAGCTAACCTCGAAATGCGCTAGACGGACATACAACCCCGGAGATGACATTCATGACACCTACGCCGACCCTCTATTAGTGGATTACCTTAGGACTCATTGCGGTAGCACTCTAGTACACTGAATCATGTCATAACGTCGCGACCCCCACCCATACTTAAA
>NC_036849.1:23987915-24017729 GCF_002910315.2 Salvelinus sp. IW2-2015
CCCCCCCCTCCTCCCTCTCTAGCGGATGACTTCGTCAACAACCATTTGTGAAAAGAAGGTCGACGACATCCGATTGCCTCGTTTGTCTAAGTCAAACGACACCGCTGGTTCTGCTCACACCATGTCCACCCTGTGCTTTACCTCTTTCTCCCCTCTCTCTCCAGATGAATCTCGCGTCTGTGATGGCCGGCCGCCCCAAACAACCTGCCGCTTGACCCTATCCCCTCCCTCTCTTCTCCAGACCATTTCTGGAGGACCTCTCCCTTACCTTCACTCGCACTCATTCAACTATCCTGGACCAGCTGGCACGTCCTTCCCCTTCTAAGAGCGAGAGTTGACCCCTTCTGAAAAACCTACACTCGATCCCTCTGTGTCAACAACTACACGACCTAGTATCCCTTCTTTCTTTTCTCTCCAAAACTCTTGAACGTGCCGTCCTTGGCCAGCTCTCTGCTATCCTTCTCAGAATGGACCTGTCTTGCATCCAAATCAGCTCAGGTTTCAAAGACTAGTTCATTTCAAACGGAGACTGCTTCTTCTCTGTGTCACGTAGGCGTCTCCGCACTGCTAAAAAGCTAACTCTCTCTCCTCTTGCTTCTCATCCTTCTAGACCTATCGGCTGCCTTTGAGGACTGTGAACCATCAGATCTCCTCTCCACCCATCTCCGAGTTGGGGCATCTCCGGCGCGGCCCACTCTTGGATTGCGTCCTACCTGACAGTCGCTCTACCAGGTGCGTGGCGAGAATCTGTCTCCGCACCACGTGCTCTCACCACTGGTGTCCCCCAGGGCTCTGTTCTAGGCCCTCTCCTATATCTCGCCTAGACACAAGTCATTGGCTCTGTCATATCCTCACTTTGTCTCTCCTATCATTGCTATTGCAGACGACACACAATTAATCTTCTCCTTCCCCCTTCTGATAACCAAGTGGCGAATCGCATCTCTGATGTCTGGCAGGACAATATCAGTTGGGGATTGACGGATCACCACCTCAGCTGAACTCGGCAAGACGGAGCTGCTTTCTCCCGGGGAAGGACTCCGTTCCATGGTCTTGCATCCGGTTAAACTCCATTGTGTTCCTCGCCTCCCCAGAGCGCTAAGAACCTTGGCGTGATCCGGACAACACCCTGTCTTTCTCAACAACTCAAGCCGGTGACCATCTGGGGGGAGGAGGATTCAGGAGGGAGGAGAAGGTGGCAAAGAGCTTCCTAGGGTTAGAGGCAGATGCTTGGAATTTAGAGTGGTAGAAAGTGGCTTTAGCAGCAGAGACAGAAGAGGAGAATGTAGAGAGGAGGGAGTGAAAGGATGCCAGGTCCGCAGGGAGGCGAGTTTTCCTCCATTTCCGCTCGGCTGCCCGGAGCCCTATACATGAACTTACGCTCAGCCTTATGCTTGTAATGAAGGTTAATGTCCATGATTTATATAGCTGACTATTCTAACATAAAGCAATCCAGACCGATTTTGGACTGCTGTAATGGAACAGAGATTAACAGGCAGGGCACTTGAGGACATGGATTTGTAAAAACCATGTTAAAACTGTGCTCTACTACTATGCTTTCAGTTAGATTATTAAAAAATAATCATTATTTCCGGCTTTGATATATTTTTTAAACATGAACTGAGAATAAAGTGTATCAACAACAGTTGGCTTTGCTCTCATGTCTGACCCCTGATAAGTTGGAACAACAAATGGTTCTTCTCTGCTCAGTGTGGCTGTGTGAGTTGAGTTCATCCAATAATAGCAAAGCACATTTCTTGATTTCACAGAAGCCTTTCCAGACTACCCGCATCTTCAGACTCCCCTGCTGTAATGAATGGAACATCCCAGTCCAATACTGCCACAATAGCTGGATCTACAAACAAGGTGAGACCACTTAAAAGTTGGGGTCTAACTGCTTGTCTGTGTGTCATACCTCTGGAAATATGTAATGCTATTACTGTTCCAAAAGGTGGCATCATCGCATTAGTCAGTGTGTTTTCTGATCTACTAGAATTTGAAAGGAATGTATGCTATGTTATTGCGTAGGAATATATACTGTATGGTGTATCCTTTCAGAACCAAAGCCAAACCAGAGGAAGAAAAGGGCTAGAATGGCAAGACAGCTGGTCCAGCACTCACACAGGTGTGTTTCTGTGTGTGTTCCACAATCACCCATGTGTCAGGACGCTCACCATTCCATGTTGCTCTTATGTCTAGTAACGGAAATGAGGTAAATCCCTTTCTATTGACATATATGTGTGTTCCAGGGAAACRGGAGGAGGCATTGAACCAGTACAACTCTGCCCTGGCAGAGCTGCCCCCTAACACGACCTCTAAGACCAGGTCTCAGGATGGCTTTAATCTGCTCCTACGCCGCCATGGAGGCTCCAAGAGGAACTCTCTTCTGCGCTGGTGTCAGAGCCGCACTCAGGGCTACAAGGTACTGTAACGTGTGTGTGTGTGTGTTAGGGTTGGGCGATTTATTATGATAGCATCGTCTATCGACGATGATTGGCGATGACATCGTGATGTGACCCAAAACGTAGTCTCGCAGGGATTCACACGTGACATTCTGAGTAATTTGTCTTTTCCTATTTGCTATAGTTTATTTCTATACATATGTTCTATAGGCCTACAGAACACGAGAGGAATGAAGGCCAGACAGAGCGGAGAATTCCACAAAAGCAGCACAAAATGTCCAGTCAGAAAGTATAGTTTCTCTCTGTCAGATGCATGGGCATCAGGCTATAGTGGCCTGAACCTATATATTCTTTTATAACAGACATTCCTTAACTATCTTATGTCAAGCTGTTTAAAAAAATGACTTTGCCTATATTCCTTTCTCTCTCCATTCGATAGGCTATGAATATGACAGAAGGCTATGCTTCATCGTTTTATGCATGGCTTTCTCCCGATCAAACAATGAATGAAACAGCGTTCCATCTCAAAGTTATTTGAACAGCTTAAAAACTTAAGGTAGCCAGTAGTGCTGAGCGATTAGTGCCTTTTGAGGTCAGTTTGGTTGGGGGGTGGCTCTAGCCCTCACCCTCTGATCCAACAGGTCCCAGACGTGCTCAATGGGATTGAGATCCGGGCTCTTCGCTGGCCATGGCAGAACACTGACATCCGGGTTTGGCCGGTGTAGGCCGTCATAGTTAAGAACAAATTCTTATTTACAGACTTTTCTAGTTAAATAAAGGTTAAATATTTAAAAAAATTATAATAATTCCATTCCAAGTCATCTCATATCTATAGAGCTGCCGGCTATGCTTTCTGACAAAATCACTATTTTGTACTTCTTCAAAGTAAATAAGGCGTACTTTTATGACTGCTGAATACCAACTATCAATCCCTTAGATCATGTATTTTCAGGTAGTGATACCTCACAAAGAAACTGCTCTCTGTGTACCCTCTTGATCGCACAGATCTGACATAGTAGTTAATTATCAAGTTTTCTACGCTAAACTATGTAGAACATTGGCCTGTTGTAAACTACAACTCCCTACTACATCGCACAGTTTGGGCAGATTATCTGATTTATCTGTAGAGAAACTGCAGCAAAATGTGCCATTGAGCTCACAGAAAAAAAAAGTACGAAATGGAATTCAAGTAATTGAAACCACGTTAGTCAATTAGTTGTTCAAATTTTTGGGGGTTAATCGCTCAGCACTAGTAACCAGAGGACTAATAATGAGAGAGAACAAACAATATCAATAGCCTATAGAACAATCTAATGACAAGTTTAAGCTTATTAAGACTTAATTATCCATGCGGCCCGTGAAAATCCCTCCGTGCGACGTTAAACCAAATGGCCAATAACCTATCCTCCTACTAGGCTGATCATAAAAGCTTTAAGAAAAATGTAAGTTAAGAACATTAGCTCATTTCCTAAATATTCTAGTCTAAGGTGTTGTTCAAAAAGAACAAGAAAAGTCTATAGCCTAAGTCTAGGCATACTGTAGGCTACTTTCATCCACAGCTTTATGAGAGATGGAACAAACAATATCATTTATTTTTCTACTTTATGATGCAAATAAAGCAAGAATTATCCAGTACTGAAGACTGTAGACTGCTTCTATCCAGCACTTGATATAGTCCTGTAACCTAGCGCTCACTACTGTAAGACAGCTGTTCCTCATCACAGTCACTGCATCATCATGTGCGTGCCACACACACACACACACACACACACACACACACACACACACACACACACACACACACACACACACACACACACAAAAAGCTTTTTCTGCTCCTCTACCAGAAAGGAATTATATAAAAGATTTGCCATTGTCTGCACTTGGCCTCTGACCAGGCTTTCAACAACATTATCTTTCGACATGATTCGTCCAGTTTGATTTGATTTCGCGCTACAGCCCAATAGTAATTTTAGCAGATTTGTATTATTTATTTATTTTAGTAGGGGGGGCGATAGCATCGCTCATCACAATGTTTTATGGGTACATATTCACGATATGACAAAGGTTGACATCGCCCATCCCTAGTGTGTGTGTGTTGAACAGGGTCAGGAGAAAGAATGCTTTGGGACTCTGATGTAAAGAGAATGTTGTCCAGATGTAATCAGTCAACACTCATTATGGTGGTGTCTTTACCCTTTCTCTGCCCCCGCTCACTTTCTCTATTGACAGAATATTGACATCACTAACTTCAGCAGTAGCTGGGCGGATGGTCTGGCCTTCTGTGCTGTGTACCACACCTACCTCCCCTCACACATCCCCTACTGCACCCTTAGCCCTGACAACAAGGTGGGTAATACTATGGCTGTGGCGGTTATGAAATTTTGTCAAACGTTGATTTTCATCCAAATCTGCCGGTCTCACGGCAATTGACCGTTAATGAACATAAACACGTTTAGCATCTCCAGGCTTCCACACATAGCCTACAAGCTACTGATGCGGACTTTTGGAACATGTACATCCATTTAATGTCAGCTAGACCATCACAATAAAGCCATTATTTATTTTAGACAGGTCTAAAGAAACATGATATGAAGAAAATTGTCTATTTCAAAAGAACACAATAGTATATTCTGAGTTGTCCTTATGTTAGGCTCTGATCTTGCTATGTCATATGGCTGTGGGGTACACTAGTTCATTTAGCAGACTTGCTTAGAATTCCATGGCATTATTTTATAGTATGAAGAATATAATTGAACATAGCTGGAAAAAAAWTAATAAATCATATTTTACCCAAACGATTTCCAGATGGAGTGTGCACATGCGGCTATTTTGTGTTGAGTCGTTTACAAGGAAACAGGTCCTCTATGCTTAATTTAGAGTTAATTATGTAACTTTAGTTGTGATACAAATGTTAGGCTATATGTTTAGATGTTTATGTACATTCTAAGACTGCATGATGCGACTCTAATGATGATTTGAAAAAAGTTGCATGAAAGGCATGAGCTCTGCTCTATTTCTTGCGCAGGCTGCACACACTTCATCAGTCTGTCATTCGCAATTTGACAAGCACTTGATAATATTCTCACCCATAAAACAAATCTTTATTTTAAATTGTTTTATTTAGATCTTGTCTCATCGCTGCAACTCCCCAACACCCGCCCGCTTAACCTGGAAGCCAGCCACACCAATGTGTCGGAGGAAACACCGTTCAACTGACGACCGAGGTCAGCCCGCCACGAGGAGTCGCTAGAGTATGATGTGTCAAGTAAAGCCCCCCCTGGCCAAACCCTCCCCTAACCCCGATGACGGTGGGCTATTGTGTGCCCCCCATGGGACTCCCGATGCRGTGGCTTAGACCGCTGCCCCACTCGGGAGGCCCTCCATCAGACTATTCTTAATCTTATATGGTCTTTACATATAGCTTACTAATATACACTGAGTATACAAACATCAATAACACCTTCTCTTTTCATTACATAGCCTGACCAGGTAAATCCATGTGAAACCTATGATCCCTTATTGATGTCACTTCAATCAGTGTAGATGAAGGGAAGACCAGTTAAAGAAGGATTTTTAAGCCTTGAGACAATTTAAAGCATGGATTGTGTATTTGTGCCATTCAGAGGGTGAATGTGCAAGACAATACATTTAAGTGCCTTTGAATGGGGTATGGTAGTAAGTTCCAGGCGCACCGGTTTGTGTCAAGAACTGCACCGCTTCTGGGTTTGTCACGCTCAACAGTTTTCCGTGTCTATCAAGAATGATCCACCACCCAAAGGACATCCAGCCAACTTGACAACTGTGGGAAGCATTGGAGTCAAAATGGGCCAGAATCCCTGTGGAAAGCTGTTGACACCTTGTTGAGTCCATTCCCCAAAGGCTGATCTGAGGGCAAAATGGGGGAGTGCAACTTTTATATTAGTGCACACTGAGTATACCAAACATCAGGAGCATCTTCCAAATATTGAGTGCACCCCCCCTTTTGCATTCTATGTATGCCCTGTTGTAAAGGGGATTAATGTGCTTAATTTCAATAAATATAGCAGTACGAGCAAGCTGGGATCGTCTTTTAAATAGTGGTCAGTCAAAACTCTGTTTTCACACGCGATTGCTCAATGACTGGGCTTATAAGAACACGTTTCACTAGGCTTCTGTAGGCTATGTGCTCTGATTGTTTTCCAGGGGTCCTAGGCCTATACACCATGTTTGGAGTTATTTGGCCACTTTAGTTGTGATACAAACCTTAACTAAATATATAGGCCTATGAGCTAGGCTACACGATGCGTGCAACTATGATTTGATAAAGTCACAAAAAGGTAATCGCTGTTTCTTGTCTGGGCATTATTCACAAGTGATAATACATCATTCAGAAGTGATAATATTGTCACCATCAAACTCAATTTCATATTTTCTTTAGTTTTGAAATTAGTTTTCATATAGAATGGACCATTATCATGCACCTGTCGAACAGGAGCAGGGGGAAAAATACATGGCATCCTTATGCACTTAAATAGCGAATGGAGGATGCTTTTCCCGTGGTTAATTTTCATGCCAGCCAGGTAGAATACTCCTGTTGTAACACAAAGCAATGTGCATTAAAAAAAGAGAAATAAATATAGTAGGCCTAGCCTATAGAAAGCTGATGGCATACTCCTCTTTTTAATAGAGGCCATCAACTCTGTTTCCTCACACAGTTGCATAGCTTATAGAAATGTGGCGCAACATGAGTTCATGGGCTCTCATGGAAAAGCCTAGTYACTGTGACTAAATGATCACATGGAATTTGACTGTGGTCATGACTCGTGAACGCCGGTGTGGCGGTAGTACGGTCACCGGAACAGTCCTAGGTAACACACACATGCATTGCACACTCACCCAGTTATTTGCCTGTCAGACATGGTGCTGCTTGTTTTATCCATAGAGCGAGAACCTCAGCCTGGCATTTAAGACGGGAGAGAATGTTGGAATCACAACATCACTGGTGAGTCTGTTAATCAGAACTTGTGTTATTTAAAGACTGTCAAGTTTGTTGTATGCTTGTATGAAAAAACTCAACAGTGAATGCTGCAGTATTGAAGTCATCTGTGTTTTACAGACCATGGAGGAGATGCTGAGAGCCGGAGGACCAGACTGGCAAAGAGTTCTGGGATACGTGGAGTGCATGTACCGTCACTTTGAGATGTAACGCCCAGGACTGTGTGCTTGAGGGAAACCTCGGCGGGAGGTACAGTTCACTGCTATTGGTGGAAGGATGGGGAGTGGGAGTCACTCCTCTACTAGCTGATATGGTCATTGATAGCCATGTAGAGAAAGTTAGGCTTTGTTGGCACAACAGAGCCCCCTTCTGGTCAAGAGTGCAGGTGCAGGTTGCTGTAAATGTCTACACTGGGACCCCATCAGAAGGTTACACAAAGTAACTGATCTTATCATACCAAACCTTTGCTTGACTCCTAAACTTTTTCTCAGCAGTGCCATCTAAAGCTGCTGATCTGTGTCCAGTGCCTTTAGTACCACAGTCTTCCATTTAAAACATGTTCATATTTTCTATCCGTTTTAGCACTCTGTAAATATGCACTTTTAATAAGCACTTTGATGATTGTAATTTAAAGGAGGAAGGGGGAAAAGGAGTTGTATGGATGCAGTCTCCCTGTCTAGCAATCCATTGATTCTTATATGTAACTAAAATGTGAACGCTGACTATGTTGCCAAAGATGCAGAATAAATAAAATGGGCAATATAAAGCTAACGATGTCTTTTTGTTCTGTACAGTGCTGTCCAGCAGGGAGACTGAAGTGCTTTATTACAGTGACATGACTTGGGAAATTATAGGGGAGGCCTTGGTTAGTATGGTCTTTGTCTCCATCTACTGGGGTCTTTGAAGTTGACAAGTTATAGCCATTGTAGTGATTAGTACTGTGATCAAAACAAATGTAATAATTGAAAGGTTTTTTCAAAGATTATTACAGAAGAACCATAATCACACAGAGACAGACACACACGCAATGACCGGCTAAGATAAGATCCCACCCAGTTGCTGCCCTCTTGTCACCTGTATTAATCTGTTCCCAAGTGATAATGGAAAGATCACGTCCATTTATTACATACAGTTGAAGTCGGAAGTTTACATACACTTAGGTTGGAGTCTTTAAAACTCGTTTTTCAACCACTCCACAAATTTCTTGTTAACAAACTATAGTTTTGGCAAGTCGGTTAGGACATCTACTTTGTATGACACAAGTAATTTTTTCCAACAATTGTTTACAGACAGCTTATTTCACATATAATTCACTGTATCACAATTCCAGTGGGTCAGAAATGTATATACACTAAGTTGACTGTGCCGTTAAACAGTTTGGAAAATTCCCGAAAATGATGTCATGGCTTCAGAAGCTTCTGATAGGCTAATTGACATAATTTGAGTCAATTGGAGATGTACCTGTGGATGTATTTCAAGGCCTACCTTCAAACTCAGTGCCTCTTTGCTTGACATGGGAAAATCAAAAGAAATTGTAGACCTCCAGAAGTCTTGTTCCAAACGCCTGAAGGTACCACGTTCATCTGTACAAACAATAGTACGCAAGTATAAACACCATGGGACCACGCAGTCGTCATACCGCTCAGGAAGGAGACGTGTTCTGTGTCCTAGAGATGAACGTACTTTGGTGTGAAAAGTGCAAATCAATCCCAGAACACCAGCAAAAGGACCCTGTGAAGATGCTGGAGGAAACGGGTACAAAAGACACAGATCGTACTTTTTGGAGAAATGTCCTCTGCTCTGATGAAACAAAAATAGAACTGTTTGGCCATAATGATCATCATTATGTTTGGAGGAAAAAGGGGGAGGCTTGCAAGCTGAAGAACACCATCCCAAACGTTAAGCACGGGGGTGGCAGCATCATGTTGTCGGGGTGCTTTGCTGCAGGAGGGACTGGTGCACTTCACAAAATAGATGGCATCATCAGGAAAGAAAATTATGTGGATATATTGAAGCAACATCTCAAGACGTCAGTCAGGAAGTTAAAGCTTGGTCGCAAATGGGTCTTCCAAGTGGACAATGACACCCAGCATACTTCCAAAGTTGTGGCAAAATGGTTAAGGACAACAAAGTCAAGGTATTGGAGTGGCCATCACAAAGCCCTGACCTCAATCCTATAGAAATAACTGTAAAAGCGTGTGCGAGCAAGGAGGCAAACCTGACCTACAAACCCGACTCAGTTACACCAGCTCTGTCAGGAGGAATGGGCCAAAATTCACCCAACTTATTGTGGGAAGCTTGTGGAAGGCTACCCGAAACGTTTCACCCAAGTTAAACAATTTAAAGGCAATGCTACCAAATACTAATTGAGTGCATGTAAACTTCTGACCCACTGGGAATGTGATGAAAGAAATAAAAGCTGAAATAAATCATTCTCGCTACTATTATTCTGACATTTCACATTCTTAAAATAAAGTGGTGATCCTAACTGACCTAAGACAGGGTATTTTTACTAGGATTAAATGTCAGGAATTGTGAAAAACTGAGTTTAAATGTATTTGGCTAATGTGTATGTAAACTTCAGACTTCAACTGTACTTGAATGAATGATGAAAACTTTAGAAGACTGAATAATATTACTCATATAGCTCTTGGCTTGGAAGTTGTTTTGCTCCGAACTAACTTTTGTTCCAAGTTGGTGATATTGAAAAAGCTGGATTTAGTTCATACGTGGTATCATCTCAGCTACTGAATATAGTCCCTCTGGGCCAAGATGTAGTGTCAATCCCCACATGATCCTCTTCAGCCCCCCACAGCATGGCACAGGGATGAACCTGATATGGCTGTCTGTGTGTGGGGCTGGGTAAGGGCAGGGTGGTGGCTGCTTGGGCTCCACACTGGGTGTGGTTTGTACAGCTACGGAACGGGGCAGTGGGGTTGGTTAGAGCAATACGGACTGCTGTTGCTTTCAGTCTGGCCCTGGGTACAGTAAAGAAGACATGGAGAGGATTTGGCTCCTGGGAGTTTGTGTGGCACTGGCTGTCGTTTCTACTTCTGCTCCGGTCTCCTCCAGGTAATTCGCCTTCAATTTGAGCTGATGATAATTAGATATTTCTGTGATTTATTTGATATATTTTGCCATATCTTTAAATAGAATTTCTAAAGATGACTGGGTCTTCTCTGTCAGGTAATCTGTTTATTATTAGAAGTACTCATGTCTGATAGGCAGAACTCATAGAAGCCAAGAAGCATGCTTGAATAGTTTAAATTGCCATCTTTTTTTTKGGGGGGGGGGGCATTTTATTGATTGCTTGAACACTCTTAGGCTTTACACAGGCTGAACAATTCTAATATTTTTTTCTTCAGTAATTGGTATTTTGACCAATCAGATTAGCTCTGAAAAAGTTCTGATGTGATTAGTCAAAAGATCAATTAGTGGAAAAAATATCAGAATTCTATCTCCTCTCTCTCTTTCTCAGTATGAGTGCTACATACTTGATCTCAGCTCCCAGTGTGTTGCGTCCTGGGACCCCTACCACCCTGGCTGTCACCATCCTCACTAACGATCCAGTCAGGGTCACAGCAGAGCTGACCAATGGCAACACCAGCCTGGTCCAGGCAGAGAGCACCTTTACAGGAGGTGACATTGACTTATATGATGCTTACTGCAAGATAACTTGGCAAGATGTTAAACTTACTTTTTGTTATTAAGCAACTTAAACATTGTTGCTGTTTTTTTCCCGAAGGTGTGACTGGAGTTCTAGATCTTCCTCCAGTGAGTATTTTAAATCTGTATTTATTGTCTATTGAGGTAATATCTGGGCTGGTCAGGGGTGGGTGAAGAACCATTGATGATACAAAAAGTATACACATTTGACCAGTTAGACCAAGCATGGCACTCATTTTGATTATTGATAAGATCAACTCAATTAAGTAATATACTTTTCATTTTTTAGTTTCCTGAGAGCTCTGTTGATCAGAGGTATTCCTTTAAACTGCTTGTGAGGGGATACCAAAGAGACCGAATGGTATTCATCAACACGACCACTCTACGCTTCAACCCCAGGACTTTCTCCACCTTCATCCAGACTGATAAACACAACTATAGACCAGGAGACACGGTCAAAATGAGAGTCCTGTCCGTCCAACCAGATGGCAAGCCACACAAGGGCCGTGTGTATATCTCAATAAGGGTGGGTCTGAATTTTCTGTGTGAGAACTTCGAAACAAAACCCAGGGTGATGAATAGATTTCTAGCCTGTATTGTGTTCTAAACAGTTTGACTGTCCCTTTGTGCTACCTGCCCTGTAATCCAGGATCCCAAAGGGAACCTCATCCAAGGGTGGCCGTCCCTGAACAGTTACCTGGGCGTTGTGTCCAAAGAATTCCACTTGTCTCAGAACACTCCCCTCGGCATATGGACCATCGAGACCATGGTGGATGTATGATTCACCATACTGTCATTCTGCATTGTCATCCTACTGTATTCCACCATGAATACATTCTGTTTTTCATATCGGTGATGAAGATCTGATCTAGTTTCCCCCCATTGACATTGGTTTTTGTTTCTCTGTAGGAGTTGACCACAGAGGAGCAGTTCATAGTGGATTACTATGGTAAGATTATCCTAACTATGTTGCCATAGCTAATGATTGGAAACAGCCTAGTTAAGGGTTGGCTAAAGGAATGAAAGGGTGGAGGGGGGTCGGGTCATTGAAATGTTTCCGATAGGTGACATATCAGACTATTATCTATTCAACCTCTCTTTGTGGCTGTTGTTCTAGAGCCGCCCCACTTTGATGTGCAGGTAAAGACGGCCCCAGAGATTGTCATGGTGGACGACCTCTCAGGGACTGTGACTGCTCAGTGAGTCAGGCTTTAAAAAAAACAAGCAAATCGATATTAAAGGTGCTAGAAAAATGTACTTTCAATATGTAAATTCTATTGGTTCACATACATTATATTTCTTTCTAGACACACCAATGGACAGCCAGTCCAGGGAACACTGTCTGTCACAGTTACTCTGGTGTCTGCTTTGTTCAACTCTGGCCGTCCAACCATTGTCCATAATACAACTAAAGATGTAAGACTGTCATGCTAAGTTTATGAAGTGAAACCAGTAACAGCAAACCATGCTAGCTAAATCCAGTTTGAGCCAGGATTCAGTCACTGTTTGATCCAAAATGGATATATGTTACAGGTGTACCTGCCTGACAATGGTGCCAGAATGTCATACACAACGTCTATCTGACGATCTCTTTCAGATTCATGGGTCGACCCAGTTTCTCATCAGCCAAGATGATCCTCCTGTACGCCAGCACAGGGCAACAGATCTGAGTAATTCTCAGCACCACACCAATGGAAGCCTTTATATTACAGCTTGTGTTACAGAGATGTCTACAGGTGAGGTACCGATGTATGATCTTCATTTGATCACCCTGTTGCAGGAGAACTTTCCTACAATGCAGGAAATTCTGAACGTGTAGTGTATTTGAGGTTTAAAAAGGCTTCTGAAGTTTAATTTCTACTTTCACATTTGACTTGATTTTCCCTTATGAAAAATGTATCAACCCCTACAAAAATTTAAATTAATTATAATCCACATAATAATTCACATTTCTTATTGCTGCAGGATTATTTTTCCTGCTCTAGCAAATTGGCTTAAATTAAGATCCTACATCTGTATATCACGTGTTTTGAGAAAATTGCTAAACTTGAAGTAACAGTTTGATGCATATTTAAATTAATTTAATATAGCTGGATTGTTCACAGATACAGGTAACTGCCAAAATAAAGTAAACATTTTAGTAAATGAGGGATACAAAGTATATTGAAAGCAGGTGCTTCCACACAGTGTGTCCCTGAGCAATTCCTCAGCAATTAACATCCCAYCATGCTTATGTATAAAAAATATATTATTTTGACTACCATGGCAATGCCCCCATCCACAGGGCACGAGTGGTCACTGAATGGTTTGATGAGCATGAAAACAGTGTAAACCATATGCCAGAGCCGTCTGTTACCAGATCTCAACCCAATTGAGCACTTCTAGGGAGATTCTGAAGCAGCGTATTCCACGACACCAGCAACAAAACACCAAATTATTGATTTTCTCGTGGAAGAATGGTGTCGTATCCCTCCAATAGAGTTCCAGACATTTGTAGAATCTATGCCAAGGCGCATTGAAGCTGTTCTGGCTCTTGGTGGCTCAACACCCTGCCCTTTTAAAATAAACTTTATGTTGGTGTTTCCTTTATTTTGGTAGTTACCTGTTTCATTGTCTTTTATCCTAAAGGACTCAAAACCAATAAGACTGTGGTGGTGCACGTTATGGAGAATACATACCACCTTGAATTATACAATTTCCCACATGTTCTGAAGCCATCTTTAAACTTTTCAATACATGTGAGTGGTAAATATCTATTGGCTTGGAGTAATACATACCTCTACATACCTCTACCTTTGGTACCACTAGTTCACTGTTCTAATAATACTGTATGAATCACAGACTACACCTTCCTGTATCCCTCAGCTGAAAATATCCAGGTACGACAACGAGCCTCTGACTCCAGAGGATCGGATGAACTCTGTGTTCATTGACATCGGTCACAGAACATCTAAGCCCATCGGACAGAACCAGGGAGAAACCAACTCCGATTCACCACAAGGCAAGATGGAGGACATAAAAAGCTATAGACGCTTGACTCTACCAGTGCCTGAGGATGGGATCGTACACATTGAGTTCCAGTTACACAAACAAGTAGAGATGCTTTTCATTCAGGTGAATAGACACGTTTCAAGGAGCTACTCTATACCACAGGAATCCCAATACGCAACGAAACTCACTTTCAGCATTTCAGCTGAACGGATATTAATCAAGACTCAGTTGTCAAGTGAGGGTAAGCAGTAAAGCTATACAGGAAATACACAACGGAAGGTATACTTGACCTAGTATGGAACCACAGATTTTCCTCTCAGTAGTATAGGTCAGGGCTCTGTAGGTTTCCAGTCCAACCCAATCTAGCGCAACTGATTCTAATAATTAGATGGTTGATAAGCTGAATCAGGTTCGTTACAACTGGGGTTGGATTGAAAACCTACAGGAGGGTAGATCTCCAGGAACAGGGTTGGAGAGCCCTGTAGTAGGTCAAGATGAATCTAATCCAACACAATCCCAAGTCACCATTCTATGATGATTGTATGAACATGTGCACCACAAGAACTATAATCTCGGGACCCAGAACCGAGTAAATTCTGTGTGCGCCTTTTATCTGTGACGTGACACTACAAGAAATGAGTTTGTTCTCTGCAGGCCATGTTCATGGGCAGTGAGGAGAGCCTGGAGCTCTACAATAGTAACCACTCCTCTCCCAGTGGATCATACATCCAGATCCAACGCCTCCGCTCTCCACCACAGGTGACATATCAGCATCCACTTTAGATCACCAAAAGTTGACTGCATCTCTAAATTAGTCTGACCTTAACTTAAGGCCCTCAAACTCAGCTCTGGATCTTGTTTAAAGAAAAATGCTATTGCAACCTCTTTGCAATAAGGAATTGAGACCAAAAGCTCAAGAGAAGTTTCAAGTGTTTAATACCAAGGATGCCATCAGCTGAGTGCATACATTTTAGAAAGCTCACAACACATCTTATACTCTTCCCTTGTAGGCGTCACCTCCCCAGCTATACATTTTATGACCTCAGTGAGTTTTCCTCCTTTCCCCTGTGGAATGTCCATGGTCCTCTCTTTGTTTAGCTATCCATCTTCTGGGCTACAGTTTAACTTGAAACATGTTACATTTTAACAGAATCCATCAACCTCAAAGCCAGTTCCTCTGCATTTTTTCATTGTTGCTCTCTAATCAGGGACTGATTTAGACCTGGAACACCAGGTGTGTGCAATTAATTCAGGTAGAACAGAAAACCAGCAGGCTCCGGACCTCGTAGAGTAAGAGTTGAGTACCCCTGACCTATGGTATACAGTTGATGAAAATAATACTTTTTTGCATTTTATGTTCCAGATTGGAAAACCTCTTCCTATATCTGTAGAGAGCACTTTCCAACTCACTGAGCTTCACTATCTGGTAGGTATTTTTCTTGATTGGTGAGATTGTAGAGAAGTAAAGTGATTCCTTAGTGCTCTTTAGGTTGACCTCTGCTTTGACCTCTTGTGTTATTGACTTCCAGGTGACGTCCAGGGGTCAGGTGGTGGCTGCTGGGACAGCAACCTCTCCCTCCTTCTCTCTGACCCCTGCAGTATCCTGGTCACCAGAGACCTGCATCACTGTGTTCTGTGTCCTACCAGATGGAGAGATCATAAATGACTCCATGCACGTCTTCATCAAGCCCCATGGAGTCCTACAAAATGAAGTAACTAACTTATTCACTAGATAAATCAGTCTGAACCTTACTGATGATGCTACAGAGCCCCAATGGTGATTTTAGCAACTCTGTTAGAAGTCATGAAATACATACGGAATGCTAACATTGTTAAGTGTATAGACTAGGTCTGGCATATTTTACTTGCTTATACTGTATGTACATGTTTCTCCAGGTATATCTGAGCTGGAGCCATGAGAAGGTGATGCCAGGTGAAGAGGTGTCCCTCACTGTCCTTGTGATTGAACCTGGCTCTCTGGTCGGAATCATGGTGGTGGACAAGGACTCTGACTCTGATGGTGACATCACAGAGGAGAAGGTAAGGAACACAACAATACCGAACTGTACTGTACATCTATATAATCCCTGCCACATGAAATACATCCTACTGTAAACAACGTTTAGGATTTACCATGCTTTATTGTCTCTATTGTCTGTAAAGCACCCGTATCTGAGATTTAATCTGTGAATAGAATTTTTTTTGATTTGAAATGGATACTTCTGTGAAGCACTGAACAGTTCAATCAGACATAAAGGAGGTTTCAGATAATGTCAGTGATAATTGTATTTCTCTTTGGGCTTTCCCTTCGATTACAATAGTTGCAATCATAATGAGCCTGGAATAACCCTCAAGTGGTTCATCTTGTGACTGTAACAGTTTTGGGAATCAGCTCAGCAGTCAGGCTCTGTATCAATGGAGACGTGGTGAACTTCAGTCTCCCCCAGAACTGACCCAACTGGCTGTAATGTAGCTAGTTGTATTGTTGTGGAATGCTGTTTTTTCTAAGAGGTTGTGGTAACTCTAGTGTTGTGCTGTTCTCAGGTGCTGGCGGAAATGACTGACTACCTCAAGGAGGAGATAACCCTTCACCATAGTGGAATAACTGGAGGGAACGACAGCCCGCTCTCCGTTTTCACGGTATTAACGCCACACATTGTGTCTTGCTGAATAGACCACACTGAGCCTGGAATAACCCCAAGCCTCACCTCACTGTAAATCAACCCAGTTATCCAATGTCATGTTACATCATGAGCAACCTGACCCACTTCTGGGCCGTACGCATGTAGTTGACAGTGATGGAAGCGCCTGTTATCATACTGTATCATTTTGGCTGTGTTACAAGTGTTGTATTACTATTGTGTTAATATTAAACTTTGAACACATTGCAGAGGAAATTTCATATAAAGTTGCAAAACCTTTTCTGTTTGTACACACAGGCCTAATAGGCATACAGTGTTTTGTGTACAATGTTGTCATGAACATTTGCTTTTTGCTTTTCAAATCTTAGGCTTGCAACCTTGTGGTTTTAACAGATGCCAGTTTACATACAACTGGAGATTATCAGGAGACTGAAATTGGTATGAAAACAATTACACACTCTATAGTGTTTGGATAAATGAACATTTTAAACAAAACGCATTAACAAACACACATTGGGAGATCTTTCTGTGTGTCTGAATTGAATATGAAATCAAGGGGTCCCTCTTGTGGAGCTGTGGCATACTACATAAATAAAATACTACATCTACATTCCCAGAGGTACAGGCTCTGTGACTGAGGCTTAGATAGTTCTGATGACCTATGTTGTGTATCCATCAGATCATGAGGCGGAGGATCAGCCAGAGCGGAGGCCCTCCATGGGACAGGACTTCTCTAAGACCTGGCTGTGGCTGGACATGAACATCAGGTGAGCTTTAGGAGAAGCACATTAACAATGCTTAGGTGTGAATACACTTGAGGATACAGTCTACGTTCACCACTATTGAAAACGGTCAGGGTTATTTGGAGGGAATGTTGAAATACTCTATTCCTTCCTATCTGTATCAGTGAGTCAACAACAACTAGTTTCCATGTGGCTGTCCCAGACAGCATCACCTCCTGGAGAGCAATGGCGTTTGTTATGTCAGATAACCTGGGCTTGGGCCTCACCTTTAAACCACAGAAGGTATGTTAAGACCTATCCACTACATCCACCGTTACCTAGTCTGGGCAGCTAACTAGTAGTTTATTAAGATTAATATTACTTTATTGGCCAATTGCACCCAAGGTCCAACCAAAATTTGACTTCCACTTTTAACCCTTCTAATTGCTGGCTGGCCACTCTAACCAATAGGTTACATGTATGGCTGTGTGACATAAATACATGGTTAATAAAGATGGTATGTTTCATTTAATGTCAGTGCAATATTCAGATATTCTAGAATTCGATTTTTGAGGATAATCTTGAGTATTGGTTGTCTCCCACAGCTGATAGTGTCAACGGATTTCTCCCTGTCTCTCGATGTCCCAGAATGCATCACCAGAGGAGAGCAGCTTGTCCTCGAGGTCAACCTCTTCAACCATCTAGAAGAGGACACGGAGGTCAGTGGTCTTGGTTGAAAAGGCCAGGAGGTTTTTACCTCTCCTCACATGTTTATGGTCTTAACAATCTCACCATGTAGGGTGATTTCTTCAAAGAACAGTTTGTGTGACTCTCGAACAGTGAACAAAAAAACCAAGTTGTTAAACACTTGTGAAAACGTCTTAAAAATCATTACCTTCTTCCCATTCTCTTTGTATCTCCCACATCAAACAGCTTCCTGGATGTAAGTGATCCATCCTCAATTGTTTTCCCATTCCTCAATTGTTTTTCCATTCCTGTTGTTCTCCACAGGTCATAGTGGTGGTTGCTGAGAGCTCTCGCTTTGACTTTGTTCTGGCAGACCGAGACCTTGTTTCTATGGTGAACGCACGTAGAGTGACAGTGGGGAGCCAGGGCGGCGCCACCGCTCTCTTTCCCATCAGGCCTCTGGTTTTTGGAGAGATATTGATGTCTGTGAAAGCAATGACTGGACAGGCCACAGAAAAGATTGTTCGTAAAGTGCTTGTGAAGGTACAACGGGGCTGAATAACTGAGTCTTCTAAGTTATAAAATGGATCCTTGGTGACTGTAAAATTATTAACTGTATCTCTGTCTTTTGATGCACACCTTTCAGTACCCCTCTCTCCTCAGACCACCCCAGTAAATCACTAATTAACACTATAGTGAGTATACAAAACATTAACTCCTGCTCTTTCCATCAACTGGTCAGTCTATGATCTCTTATTGATGTCACATGTTAAATCCACTTTAATTCGTGTAGATGAAGGGGAGAAGACAGGTTAAAGAAGGATATTTAAGCCTTGAGACAATTGAGACATGGATTGTGTGTGTGTGCCATTCAGATGGTAAATGGACAAGACAAAAGATTTAGGTGCCTTTGAACGGGGTATGGTAGTAGGTACCAGGCGCACCAGTTTGTGGCAAGAACTGCAATGCTGCTTGGTTTTTCACGCTCAACAGTTTCCTGTGTGTATTTAGAATGGTCCATCACCCAAAGGACATCCAGCCAACTTGACACAACTGTAGGAAACATGG
The DNA here is from genome assembly GCF_002910315.2 of Salvelinus sp. IW2-2015. Classification (NCBI taxonomy): domain Eukaryota; kingdom Metazoa; phylum Chordata; class Actinopteri; order Salmoniformes; family Salmonidae; genus Salvelinus; species Salvelinus sp. IW2-2015. The sequence goes on from NC_036849.1 coordinate 24,007,069, forward strand.
ACCAGCATCCATGTGGAACACTTTAGACACCTTGTAGAGTCCATGACCCAACGAATTGAGGATGTTCTGAGGGCAAAAGGGGAGTGCAACTCAATATTAGGAAGGTGTTCCTAATGTTTGGTATACTCAGTGTATATTTCCAATTGGTTCTCCTCCCGTAATTGCTGTCTTTGTGTTCTCTTAGCCTGAGGGTAAAGAACAGTCCTTCTCAGAGACCGTGTTTCTGGAGATGGTTCCGACCAACCGTAACCTGTCCAGACAGCTCCACTTCTCCTTCCCTCCAGATGTAGTGCCAGGCAGCGAGAGGGCTCACGTGGCAGTGGTTGGTATGTACCATGCCCTACTGTATACCAGCCATCTTTTGTTATCACCAACATAGCTCTGTTTACTTTTTACATGTCGTGAACTCAACCGCAGCATATGCCCATGTTTCATTTTGTGTTTAGATGCAGGGCATGAAGCAGGCATATGGTAGTCCAGTAAAGAGCTGTCATTTACCATGTTGGGTGTTAGATGATGGAAAAAGAAATGAGGGCTATCAAAACAATATTTGTGGCAAGCCGACCCGGAGCGGCTGCTGGGTTGTTTATGATGATCACCAATCAGGTCCAGAGATGTTGGGTATTTGTCGTGGTAGAATGCTAACCTACAATATTTTTGCGCTTGGTGTTTACTGTACTGGGCATCTTCCTCTTTTCTAAACACCAAGGGCTTTTCTGTCTCTTCATCTCTGCCATATTCTTCTCTACATTCACACCTTTTTCCTCCCTCTGTTTAATCTGTCCATCTCTCTCTGCTCGCACATTTACCTTTTCTCTGTTCAGGTTGCTTGGTCTGAAATGTCCTCTGGTGAAATCAATCCCAATCCGTCTGTATTACCACCACAATGTTTGGGTTGTATAACGTCTAAATGGTTCCTCTCTTCCCTTCTTGTTTGTGGGGTGTGGTGTGACAGGTGATATCTTGGGCCTGTCCATCACAGGGCTGGGCTTGCTGGTTAAGATGCCTCACGGCTGTGGAGAGCAGAATATGATCAACTTCGCTCCCAACGTCTATGTCCTGCAGCGCTTGGCGAAATCCAGCCAGCCATACGAGGAGATACGCAGCAAGGCTTTGTTATACATGATGGAAGGTGATGAACTTTCAAACACGCTGAATCCATGCCCTATAGTTCAGTATGATACTCAGTATGATTTAATCCATGCCCTATAGTTCAGTATGATACTCAGTATGATTTAATCCATGCCCTAGATTTCGGTATGATACTCAGTATGATTTTATCCTGCCCTATGTTCAGTATGATAGTATGATTTAAGCCATGCCCTAAAGTTCAGTATGATACTCAGTATGATTTAATCCATGCCCTATAGTTCAGTATGTACTCAGTATGATTTAATCCATGCCTATAGTTCAGTATGATACTCAGTATGATTTAATCCATGCCCTATAGTTCAGTATGATTTAATCATGCCTGCAGTTCAGTATGATACTCAGTATGATTTAATCCATGTCCTAAAGTTCAGTATGATACTCAGTATGATTTAATCCATGCCCTATAGGTCAGTATGATACTCAGTATGATTTAATCCATGCCCTAAAGTTCAGTATGATACTCAGTATGTTAATCCATGCCCTAAAGTTCAGTATGATACTCAGTATGATTTATCCATGCCCTATAGTTCAGTATGATACTCAGTATTTTAATCCATGCCCTATAGTTCAGTATGATTTAATCTGCCCTGCAGTTCGATGTATAGGATTTAATCCTGCCAACTAGTTCAGTATGATTTAATCCATGCCCTATAGTTCAGTATGATACTCAGTATGATTTAATCCATGCCTCAAGTTCAGTATGATTTAATCCATGCCCTTAGTTCAGTATGATACTCAGTAGGATTGTCTATGCCCTATAGTTCAGTATGATACAGTTTGATTTAATCCATGCCCTATAGTTCAGTATGATACTCAGTATGATTTAATCCATGCCTATAGTTCAGTATGATACTCAGGATGATTTAATCCATGCCTATAGTCCAGTATGATACTCAGATGATTTATTCCATGCCCTAAGTTCAGTATGATACTCAGGATGATTTAATCATGCCTATAGTTCAGTATGATACTCAGAATGATTTAATCCATGCCCTATAGTTCAGTATGATACTCAGGATGATTTAATCCATGCCTACAGTTCAGTATTGATACTCTAATTTAATCCATGCCTCTATAGTTCAGTATGTACTCAGTGTGATTTAATCCATGCATTAGTTCAGTATGATACTCGGTATGATTTAATCCATGCCCTATTTTATCCTGTCCTTTTCAGTTGATTTAATCTGCCTAAGTTCAGTTGATTTAATCCATGCCCTATAGTTCAGTTGTAATCGTAGGATTTAATCATGCCCTATAGTTCAGTTGATACTCAGTATGATTAATCTGCCCTAAAGTTTCAGTATGATTTAATCCATGGCCTATAGTTCAGTATGTACTCAGTATGATTTAATCCATGCCTTAGTTCAGTTTACTCAGGATGATTTAATCCAAGCCCTATAGTCCAGTATGATACTCAGATGATTTATCCATGCCCTATAGTTCAGTTGATACTCAGTATGATTTATTTCCATGCCCTTATAAGTTCAGTATGTTTTAATCCATGCCCTTAAGTTAGTATGATACTCAGTATGATTTAATCCATGCCCTATTGTTCAAGTATGAATTTAATCCATGCCCTATATTCAGTTTGATACTCAGTATGATTAATCCATGCCCTATGTTCAGTATGATTATCAAGATAGGATTTATCATGCCTTAGTTCAGTATGTTATATTCATTGCCCTATAGTTCAGTATGATTTAATCCATGCCCTATAGTTCAGTATGATACTCAGTATTGTTAATCCAATGCCCTAAAGTTCAGTATGAATTAATCCATGCCCATTAGTTCAGTTTGATACTCAGTAGGATTTAATCCCTGCCCTATAGTTAGTATGATACTCAGTATGATTTAATCCATGCCCTAAGTTCAGTATGATTTAATCCATGCCCTATAGTTCAGTAGTTACTCAGTAGGATTTAATCTATGCCTATAGTCCAGTTGATACTCAGTTGTTAATCCATGCCCTATAGTTCAGTATGATACTCAGTATGATTTAATCCATGCTATAGTTGTATGATACTCAGATGATTTAATCATGCCCTGATCCAGTATGATACTCAGGTAGATTTATCCATGCCCTATAGTTCAGTATGATACTCAGAGTGATTTTAATCCATGCCCTATAGTTCAGTATGATACTCGAATGATTATTCCTGCCCTATAGTTCAGTATGATACTCAGTATGATTTAATCCATGCCCTATAGTTCAGTATGATACTCAGTTGATTTAATCCATGCCCTATAGTTCAGTATGATACTCAGTATGATTTAATCCATGCCTATAGTTCAGTATGATACTCCAGATGATTTAATCCATGCCCTATAGTTCAGTTGTTTATCTGCCTATATTCTAGTCTCAGAGATTGAATCTATGCCTTAGCAGTATGATACTCAGTGTTGATTTAATCCATGCCCTATAGTTCAGTATGATACTCAGTTTGATTATTCCATCCCTATAGTTCAGTATGATACTCAGGATGATTTAATCCATGCCCTATAGTCCAGTATGATACTCAGGATGATTTAATCCATGCCCTCTATGAAATCAGGTATTTATCATTGCCATATGTTCAGTATGATACTCAGAATGATTTAATCCATGCCCTATAGTTCAGTTATGATCTCAGGATGATTTAATCCATGCCCTACATTCAGTATGATACTCAGGATAATTTTAATCCATGCCCTATAGTTCAGTATGATACTCAGTGTGATTTATCCATGCCCTAGTCAGTATGATCTCGGTATGATTAATCCATGCCCTATTTTAACCATGTCCTATATTTCAGTATGATTTAATCCATGCCCTAAAGTTCAGTATGATTTAACCATGCCCTATGATTCAGTTTGATATCAGTAGGATTTAATCCATGCCCTATAGTTCAGTATGATATCAGTATGATTTAATCCATGCCCTAAAGTTCAGTATGTACTCAGTAGGATTGAATCTATGCCCTATAGTTCAGTATGATACTCAGTTTGATTTTATCATGCCCTTATGTTCAGTATGATATCAGTATGATTTTATCCATGCCTATAGTTCAGTATGTACTCAGGATGATTTAATCCATGCCCTATAGTCAGATGATACTCAGGATGATTTAATCCATGCCTATAGTTCAGTTGATACTCAGTATGATTTAATCCATGCCTATGTTCAGTTGATACTCAGGATGATTTAATCCATGCCCTATAGTCCAGTATATACTCAGGATGATTTAATCCATGCCCTATAGTTCAGTATGATACTCAGGATGATTTAAACCATGCCCTATAGTTCAGTATGTATATCAGTATGTTTATCATGCCCTATAGTTCAGTATGATACTCAGTATGATTTAATCCATGCCCTATAGTTCACTATGATACTCAGTATGATTTTAATCCATGCCCTATAGTTCAGTATGATATTCAGGATGATTTCATCCATGCCCTATAGATTCAGTATGATACTCAGTATGATTTAATCCATGCCCTGCAGTTCATGTGATACTCAGTATGTTTTAATCCATGCCTATAGTTCAGTTGATACTCCAGATGATTTAATCCATGCCCTATAGTTCAGTATGATACTCGGGATGATTTAATCCATCCCCTATAGTTCAGTATGATTTATCCATGCCCTATAGTTCAGTATGATACTCAGGATGATTTAATCCATGCCCTATAGTTCAGTATGATACTCAGGATGATTTAATCCATGCCCTATAGTTCAGTTTGATACTTAGGATGATTTAATCCAGCCCTGTATGTTCAGTATGATTTAATCCATGCCCTAGTTCAGTATGATACTCAGGATGATTTAATCCATGCCCTCAGTTCAGTATGATACTCAGGATAATTTTCATGCCCTATAGTTCAGTATGATACTCAGTATGATTTAATCCATGCCCTATAGTTCAGTATGATACTCGGTATGATTTAATCCATGCCCTATTTTAATCCATGTCCTATATTTCAGTATGATTTATTCCATGCCCTATATTTCAGTATGATACTCAGTATTATTTAATCCATGCTCTATAACTCTGTATGATTTTAGTATAATGTTGTCTCTTCCGAAGAGTTATATTCATATGTAGCATGTTCTGTCATTCCTTCCAGGATATCAGAGAGAGCTATCTTTCCAGAGAGATGATGGATCCTTCAGTGCCTTTGGAGCCAGCGACACTTCTGGTAGTACCTGGTAAGTCATTATATAATCATGTGAATATCATAGCTGTGGTTCAGACTTAGGGCATTCATTTCAAAGTGTATCTGTTCTCAAACTCTTCTCTCCCTGGTCCAGGCTGACAGCGTTTGTCCTGAGGTGTTTCCTGCAGGCCCAGTCCTTCATACAGATTGACCAGAGTGTTCTCTCCAGGGCCATGGGCTGGCTGGTCCAGCAGCAGGGATCCCAGGGAGAGTTCATCGAGATGGGCAGGGTCATTCACACTGAGCTACAGGGAGGCCTGGATGGACCCGTCTCTCTGACCTCCTATGTACTGATGACACTGCTGGAGGACCAGGCCTATATGGTAAGGAGAACCAAGAGTTTGAGATTTACAAAAAAATTATGAAAGTGTGTGTGGTGGCAAGTTGAGTGAGTTTGATACTCTCCAAAGTCTTTTGAACCAAGTGTAAGCAGAAGAAGGTTGACAATCTAAGTATTTGAGGAGTCTCAGCCTTCAAATAAACATTTGTCATGCTAGCGTCCCACCTTGACAACAGCCAGTGAAATTGCAGGGCGCCACAGTGTCTGATTTCAAAAAGGCTTTACTGCGAAAGCACACCATGCGATTATGTTAGGTCAGCACCTAGTCACAGAAAACCATACAGACATTTTCCAGCCAAAGAGAGGGCTCACAAGTCAGAAATAGCGATTAAATTAATCACTAACCTTTGATGATCTTCATCAGATGGCACTCATAGGACTTCATGTTACACAATACATGTATGTTTTGTTCGATAGAGTTCATATTTATATCCCAAAATCTCAGTTTACATTGGCGCGTTAAGTTCAGAAATGCATTGTCTCAAACAAACATCCAGTGAAAGTGCAGAGAGCCACATCAAATTACAGAAATACTCATCATAAACATTGATAAACGATACAAGTGTTAAACATACGAATAAAGATAAACTTCTCCTTAATGCAATCGCTGTGTCAGATTTCAAAAAGGCTTTACGGAGAAAGCACACTTTGCAATAATGTTAGATCAGCACCTAGCCACAGAAACCCATACAGCCATTTTCCAGCCAAGGAGAGTGTCACAAAAGTCAGAAATAGCATGAAATTAATCACTTACCTTTGATGATCTTCATCTGGTGACACTCCCAGGTCTCCATGTTAGACAATAAATGTTTGTCTTGTTCTATAATGTCCCTCTTTATGACCAAAAACCTAATTTTTGTTTGCGCGTTTTGTCCAGTAATCCGAATGCTTAAGTCCAGACGAAAAGTCAAAAAAAGTACAATAAAAGTTAGTAGAAACATGCCAAACGATGTTTAAAATCAATCCTCCCGTTGTTTTTGTCATAAATAATAAATAATATTTCAACCGGACAAAAGCTTCGTCAATAGGAAAGGAGAAACAAGAAAAGCGCGTTCCCGATCAGGCGCATGGCTGATGAATGGAAATTTCCACTGGCCACTGATTGAAAGTGCTGTATCTCCCTCATTTTTCAGAGTAAAAGCCTGAAACAATGCCTAAAGACTGGCTACATGTAGAGGAAGCCACAGAGCTCGTGAACTGGGTCCTAAGTCTTTGTATGGTGGATAGGCTTTCAATGGAAAAACAGCCTTTCAAAATAATAGTACTTCCTGGTTGGATTTTCCTCTGGTTTTCGCCTGCCATATCAGTTATGTTATACTCACAGACATTATTTTAACAGTTTTGGAAACTTTAGAGTGTTTTCTATCCAGATCTGCTAATTATATGCATATCCTATCTTCTGGGCCTGAGTAGCAGGCAGTTTAATTTGGGCACGCTTTTCATCCAAAATTCCGAATGCTGCCCCCTACCCTAGTGAAGTTAACCAACAATGCAGTTCAAGAAATAGAGTTAAGAAAATGTTTACTAAATAAACTAAAGTAAAAATACTCAAATAAATCAAAAAGTAACACAATAATAACGAGGCAATATACAGGGGGTACCGGTACTGAGAAAATGTACAGGTTAATCGAGGTAATTTGTCAAGTGACTATTCATAGATAATAAACAGCGAGTAACAGCAGTGTAAAAACAAAGGGGGGAGGGGGGTTCAATGTAAATAGTCTGGGTGGTCATTTGATTAGTTTAGTTGTTCAGCAGTCTTTTGGCTTAGGGGTAGAAGCTGTTAAGTAGCCTTTTAGTCCTAGACTTGGCGCTCCGGTTCTGCTTGCCATGCAGGATCAGAGAGAACAGTCTATGACTTGGGTGACTGGAGTCTTTGGATGTCAGGAAGCTTGGCCCCAGTGACGCACTGGGCCGTAGGCACTACCCTCTGTAGCGCCTTCCGGTCAGATGCCGAGCAGTTGCCATACCAGGCGGTAATGCAACCAGTCAGGATGCTCTCGATGGTGCAGCTGTATGGTGCAGCTGTAACTTTTTGAGGATCTGGGGACCCATGCTAAATCTTTTCAGTCTCCTGAGGGGGAAGAGTTGTTGTCGTTCCCTCTTCACAACTGTCTTGGTGTGTTTGGACCATGATAGTTTGTTGGTGATGTGGACACCAATGAACTTGAAAGTCTCGACCCGCTCCACTTCAGTCCTCTCAATGTTAATGGGGGCCTGTTCGGCCCGCCTTTTCCTATAGTCCACAATCAGCTCCTTTATCTTGCTCACATTGAGAAAGAGGTTGTTTTCTTGGCACCACACTGCCAGGTCTCTGACCTCCTCCCTATAGGCTGTCTCATCATTGTCGGTGATCAGGCCTACCACTGTTGTGTTGTCTGCAAACTTAATGATGGCCTTGGACCACCATCTTGTCTCTCTTGATGTGTCCCTGTCTCATGCCATCCTTTATTCTTGTCTGTGTGTAGAGCATGTTCCCCGGCAACGTGTCCCTGACCAGGAGCTATCTGGAGGGCGAAGTGGCTAGCGGGGTGTCCAGTAACTACAGCCTGTGTCTGGCGGCATACGCTCTGTCTCTGGCTAACAGTCTCACCGCAGGCACAGCCCTGGATGAGCTCAAGAGCAGAGCTGATATTAGAGGTAATTTGCGTTTGAATTAGCTATGGTTATTTACAGGTTGTCAATATGTGCCGCAGAGAGAAGATGGATACTAGCCCGTGACAGCCCATGACAAAATGTTGACAATCAATATTGTTTTTGAGTGATCAGTTGAGGAGCAGTATGGTCAGTTGAGGAACAGTATGGTCAGTTGAGGAACAGTATGGTCAGTTGAGGAACAGTAAGGTCTCAACCATCGACATTGGTCTTATGATAACGTACATAATGTGTAAATATCGATGACATCAGCTCATCTACCTGCGAGACCCTGTTTGACCTGGTGTCTGTTGCTGTCCCCTCCAGATGGGGTCCAGACCTGGCGGTCGTCCAGTGCCGAGGTGTCTGACTCATGGCAGCCGCGCTCAGCAGAGATAGAGATGGCTGCCTACGTGTTGCTGGCGCTGTACAAGCGGGCTAGTGTGGTGGAGGCCATCTCCCTCATGAAGTGGCTGAGCCAGCAGAGGAACCACCTGGGGGCATACGGGAGCACACAGGTAGACCCTAACTTCACATACTGTAGAAGACCCTCTAGTCTATCTTCATGCCACTGTTTCTGTATGACCCTCTGTCTTAAAGTTACCTTTTCAATAAGAGAGATTTATCCCTGATGGGTGGATTTCCAAAATGATACCACCTTTGACCCTTTCCTCTCTTAGGACACAGTGGTAGCACTACAAGCCCTGTCTGTCTACGCTGCCTTTAGTGGGGCAGATGCCATTGATCTGGGGGTCGAAGTGTCCACCTCAGTCTCACCTACAGTGTCCCACTTCAACATCAACTCCACCAACTACCTGGTACATCAGAGCAAAGAGGTAAAACATTTGGGCATAGTGGTCTTTGTCTGTTTCAAGATATATGATATTTCAACGATCATCTAACCGCATACACAAGCAAACAGCCACCATAATGTATAGTTTACAGGCAGTACAGTATTAATAGAGATTTTTTATTTTTCAAGGTAGATGCTGAACAAGATTTACTCATCAATGTATTTATGGAGGGAAGAGGATTCGCCTTATTTCAGGTATTGCCACATATTTTTCACTGGATGTCTAAGTCATTGCTATGAACACCATTTTCTATTTGTGCTTGCCGTTTATGATATGTGATGACATAACTATGTCAGAACAGTGGTTCCCAACCTTTTTCGGTTACTGTACCAGCAACTGAATTTTGCTCTACCTAGTATACCCCTGCAAGCATTTCGCTACACTCACATTAACATCTGCTAACCATGTGTATGTGACCAATACAATTTGATTTGATTTGAAGTATGTTTTGAATTTTCCCAGTAGGCCTATGTTTTCATGAGTTCTCAAGTACCCCCTGTGGATAGACCAAGTAACCCCAGGGGTCCTAGTTCCCCTGTTTGGGATGTATAGGTATGCTCATACAGGCAATGGAGGGGGCCTACAATGACTCCTACACTTCAGATTTAATGGCCATACATTACAATGGTTGTCTCCTCACTAGCTTTCCATGCAATCTCGGAACCATGTCCAGTGAAAATGAAGGCAACATCTGTGAACCATAGATCTGCCCGCCACAATGCAGCATGAACCCTGTGTTGAGACGGGTCAGCATAAAAACGTGGTAATTGACCACATTAATACGGCAATTACCATCTGGAACACATACCGTCTGGTCCATGTTAAATCGGCTCCGATTGTATCACAGAGAGGATATGATGGAAGGTCCTGCTTCCAACTGCCTTTAATTTAGTCCTCTGTTACAGACCCTTTCTAAACATCTTGTTCTAGATCTCCCCTAAACATCTTGTTCTAGACCTCCCCTAAACATCTTGTTATAGACCACCCCTAAACATCTTGTTATAGACCCCCCCTAAACATCTTGTTATAGACCCCCTAAACATCTTGTTACAGACCCACTCTAAACATCTTGTTATAGACCCCCTCTAAACATCTTGCTGTAGACCCCCTAAACATCTTGTTACAGACCCACTCTAAACATCTTGTTATAGACCCCCTCTAAACATCTTGTTATAGACGCCCCTAAACATCTTGTTATAGACGCCCCTAAACATCTTGTTATAGACGCCCCTAAACATCTTGTTATAGACGCCGGAGAGATGTGTAAAAGATGTTTCGGGGGGGTTATAACAGATGTTTTGGAGGGGGTGCTATTAGATGTTTGGAGGGGGTCTGTAACAAGTATGTTTGGAGGGGTCTACAAGGATGTTGAGGGGGTCGTAAAAATGTTGGGGGTCGTAAGATGTTTGGAGGGGGTCACAAAGATTTGGAGGGGTGTCATTAATAAGGATATGTTTGGAGGGGTCTTATAGATGTTGGGTGAG
>NC_036849.1:24018705-24114132 GCF_002910315.2 Salvelinus sp. IW2-2015
CTTAACAAGATTTTGGAGCGGTCTATAACAAGATGTTTAGGGGGGGGTCTCTATAACAAGATGTTTAGGGAGAACTATAACAAGAGTGAGGGTGGTTATAACAGGATTGTTGAGGGGCGTCTATAACAGATGTTTAGGGGGAACTATAACAAGTGATGTTTGTGGGGGTCTATAAACGATGTTTGGAGGGGGTCTGTAACAAGATGTTTTAGGGTCTATAACAAGATGAGTTTTTAGGGGGTCTATAACCAAGATGTTTAGGGGGTCTATAACAACGATGTTTAGGGGGGTCATAAACAAGATGTTTTGGAGGGGGTCTTATAATTAAGAATGTTTAGGGTGGTCTATAACAAGATGTTTGTGAGGGGGTCTATAATAAGATGTTTGGAGGGGATCTGTAACAAAGATGTTTAGGGGGCGGGTCTATAACAAGATGTTTTGGGAGGAGGGTCTGTAAACAAGATGTTTGGAGGAGGTCTGTAAACTAAGATGTTTGGATGGGGTCCGTACAAGATGTGAGGCGTCCGTAACAAGATGTTTGGAGGGGTCCGGTAACAAGATGTTTGGAGGGGGTCCGTAAAACAAGATGTTTGGAGGGGGTCTATTAATAGATGTTTGGAGGGTGTCTATATAAGATGTTTGAGGGGTCTATAAATAGAAGATAATTTGGAGGGGTCTATATAAGATGTTTGGAGGGGTCGTTTAACAAGATGTTTAGAGGGGGTCTATAACAAGATGTTTGGAGGGGGTCTTAACAAGATGTTTCGGGTGGGGTCTATAACAAGATGTTTGGAGGGGGTCTGCTAACAAGAATGTTTGGGGGGTCTATAACAGATGTTTAGGGGGGTCTATAACAAGATTGTTTGGAGGGGGTCTGTAACAAGATGTTAGGGGGTCTATAACAAGATGTTTGGAGGGGGTCTGTAACAAGATGTTTAGGGGGGTCTATAACAAGATTTAGGGGGTCTATAAACATGATGTTTGGAGCGGGGTCTATATACAAGATGTTTGGGGGGGTCTATAACAAGATGTTTGGGGCGTCTATAACAAGATGTTTAGGGGGCGTCTATAACAAGATGTTAGGGCGTCTATAACTAAGATGTTTTAGGGGCGTCTATAACAAGCATGTTAGGGGCGTCTACGGGTCCCGTGTGGCCAGTTGGTAGAGCATGGCGCTTGTAACGCCAGGGTTGTGGGTTCATTCCCCACGGGGGACCAGGATGAATATGTATGAACTTTCCAATTTTTAAGTCGCTCTGGATAAGAGCGTCTGCTAAATGACTTAAATGTAAATGTAAATGTCTATAACAAGATGTTTAGGGGCGTCTATAACAAGATGTTTAGGGGGGGTCTATAACAAGATGTTTAGAGGGGTCTATAATAAGATGTTTAGGGGTCTATCACAAGATGTTTGGAGGGGGTCTATAATAAGATTGTTTAGGCGGGTCTATAACAAGATGTTTGGAGGGGGTCTTAACAAGATGTGTTTAGAGGGGGTCGTATAACAAAAGATGTTTGGAGGGGGTCGTAAACAAGATGTTTAGAGTGGGTCTGTAACAAGATGGTTGGGAGGAGGTCTATAACAAGATGTTTGGACAGGGCGGTGCTATAACAAGATGTTTAGGGGGGGTCTATAACAAGATGTTGGGGGGGGGTCTATAACACAGATGTTTTGGCGTCTAAGATGTTCGGGCGTCTATAACAAGATGTTATGGGGCGTCTATAGACAAGATGTTTGGGGCGTCTATAACAAGATGTTTTAGGGCGTCTATAACAAGATGTTTTAGGCTCCAAACATCTTATTATAGACCCCCTCCAAACATCTTGTTATAGACCCCCTAAACATCTTATTATAGACCCCCTCCAAACATCTTGTTATAGACCCCCTAAACATCTTGTTATAGACCCCCTAAACATCTTGTTATAGACCCCCTAACCATCTTGTTATAGACCCCTAAACATCTTGTTACAGACCCCCTCCAAACATCTTGTTATAGACCCCCACCAAACATCTTGTTATAGTTCCCCCTAAACATCTTGTTATAGACCCCCTCTAAACATCCTGTTATAGACCCCCTAAACATCTTGTTATAGTTCTCCCTAAACATCTTGTTATAGACCCCCCCCCCTAAACATCTTGTTATAGACCCCTCCAAACATCTTGTTACAGACCCCCTACAAACATCTTGTTACAGACCCTTTATAAACATCTTGTTAGACTCCCCTAAACATCTTGTTATAGACCCCTAAACATCTTGTTATAGACCCCCTCCAAACATCTTGTTATAGTTCCCCCTAAACATCTTGGTATAGTTCCCCCTAAACATCTTGTTATAGACCCTTTATAAACATCTTGTTATAGACGCCCCTAAACATCTTGTTATTGACCCCCTCCAAACATCTTGTTATAGACCCCCCCTAAACATCTTGTTATAGACCTCCCTAAACATCTTGTTACAGACCCCCTCCAAACATCTTATAGACCCCCTCTAAACATCTTGTTATAGACCGCCTCTAAACATCTTGTTACAGACCCCTTCCAAACATCTTGTTATAGACCCCCTCTAAACATCTTGTTATAGTTTCCCCTAAACATCTTGTTATAGACCCCCTCTAAACATCTTGTTATAGTTTCCCCTAAACATCTTGTTATAGACCCCCCTAAACATCTTGTTATAGACCCCACCTAAACATCTTGTTATAGACCCCCTCTAAACATCTTGTTACAGACCCCCTCTAAACATCTTGTTACAGACCCCCTAAACATCTTGTTAGACACCCCTAAACATCATGTTACATACCCCCCCTCTCAACATCTTGTTACAGACCCCCTCAAAACATCTTGTTACAGACCCCCTCTAAATGTATTTCCTTGTTCTGTCTCTGACAAGCTCTTTTTTTATTGTGGTACTGTAGTTGCTCATAACAAGTTAAACAGTATTATGCTTAAAATATATAACTATAGTAATTACAATGTAACTCAGATATACACCGACTTTTATCACCCCTCCTGTCATTCAGATGAATGTGTTCTACAACATAGAGGACAGAGTGCTGTCTGAGAGGAGCCAAGATGACACAGACCATGAAGGTTTCTCTCTGGACGTTGAAGTGTTAGATGATGAGGATGACCTGGACCACATCATGTTATCCATATGCACCAGGTAAGTGTCCATCTCTATGGAGATGTTTTCAACCATTCTTTGTCTGTTGCAGGCATCAAGACGTGTTCGTATTTTGAGCCACTATTTTAAATTTATCTAGACAGTTTTATGTGTTTATAAATGTCTGTGAGCAGACAGAAATATGCTAATTTAATCATGTATTTGTTCTGTGTTAGGCTGCTGGAGAGCCAGAAGATAGCTCAGACAGGTATGGTGCTGGTAGATGTGGGTGTGCTGAGTGGCTTCACCCTTGCGCCACAGGCTGTTGCCACGGGCGACCTGGTCAGAAAAGTTGAGGCTTCTCCTGGGAAAGTTAGCCTCTATTTAGATTCAGTAAGTTGACTTTACCTATTGTACGTCTCATGTTTAAATAGAATAGCATTGCTGTTTCAGAGGTGGAATTGGGAAAACACACATTGTATTTGCTGTATGTTGGAAGTTTCATTTGTGTCACCTATTGATTGTGTAGATTGTGTGTAGCTATTCATCTATTGATTGTGTAGCTAATTCATGACTTTTATTTGCAGTTGACCACAACACAGGTGTGCATCAGAATCCCAATGATAAGAAACTTCAAAGTGTCACATGTGCAAGATGCTGTGGTTCAGGTGTACGACTACTATGAACCAAGTAAGTACCTTTCACTATCACAGCAGACAATCACTCATGCGTAGACTGTCTCTCTTGTTATCAATGCAATATTTATCAATACAATATTTCCCTCTGCTATATCTTAAAGGGCGTAAAGCAGTGAGGTCCTACAACTCCGACGTGATGCAGGACATGGGCTCCTGTGCCTTCTGTGGGAGAGACTGCGGTCTCTGCAGGCAAGAAATAATTATCTCGAGCTCCTCCACCACCCACACAAAGAACACTGCCATCTACTGGTTGGGATGTGTACTGGTTGCAATTAAAGCTTTACTGTTATAACAATATCAATGTCTCGTGGACAGATCTACGTAAACATAACTGGCACCATAGAATCTATGGGATGCGTGAGATAACATCAGAACTACTGCTGCTCGCTGAGTTTTTTTCGTCACTAGTTATTTGGACAAATCACGATTTGGCAGGTGTTAGCGTCTTTGGAATTGTGAATGGGAGTGGACATTCGGCTCGTAACTTGTAAAGAGAGAGGGTGGAGCTCCTGGTTCTAGCATTTCTTCATCACTTTTGGACCCAGAACTTCATCCAGCAGCTGCCCAATTACACAAGACTTTAGTTCTATGTTAACTGAGATTATAATAATATAAACCGCTTATTTTAAAAGCCGTTGTCAGAAGGCAAAAACTACCTGTAGAAATACCTAATTATTATTCTATGAATAGATTTGATTTACTTAGCCCGAATCAGTAAATTGGTCAAATCAGACTGTTTTATTAGCTATTTGATGCGCTGGATTTAATGTGGAATATACTTTTTATATTTATCATAAATCTGTGTTTTTTAGTAACCTCATTAATTTGTACACTTTGATACAAAAATGTAAACAAAGTCAAATAAATTGAGGTGAATAATGAAGATATAGTTTGCAGGACATAGTTTTCCATCCACTATTATGAGTTACTTGGCAGACTAAATGACTCACGATGTAGCCTAGATTCTGGATATTTGGCAACAGAAGAAATAAAGAGGATTAGGTTCTTATCCTCCACATGTCTCTGACTCTTTGGAAGATTAAGACAGACATGTTAAGATGAAGCAGTAAAATAGTGAATTAACATTTATTCTGGCAGCACTCAACTTGACTCCATGCAAATGCATCACTTGTGGGATCAATCTGTTTTAGCTTACAGTGATGTATGGCACTTTTGGAATCATCTGGCCGTTGCGTGCACTGGACTCTTCTGTGAGTTTGTGTGAGTCTTGCCACTTTAGGAGAGATGTAATGTCGTCCACCAGCCGGCTCTCTCTCTAGGCTCCAGCAATTCGAGCCTGGTAACGAGTTAAAGAGAGAAACCATGGTTTCTATGGCTAGGGTCAGTCAACTGTAAAGTCTACCACGATGATGAAAGGACTTAGAAGTGAAACTCTGTTTCAGGTGATGAATGTCTAATCTCACATGTGTAATGTCTCTAGTATCTGCCATTGGGATATCTCTCGTCACATCTTTAGTGTGTTGTAGCTCAAAGCATGGGTGTGACAAGTTCCTGCTCTCTGGCTTTCTCTCTGGTAATACCTTGCTTCAACTGTACTGGACAATACCACTCTGTCAGAATGACTGTTACACAATCATCATAAACCTTCCCTGCTTTATCTACAGCCAGCTGAATGGGGATAATTAGTGTCCTGGCCAACTAGACTTCCTCAGCTGTTTCTATTCACAGACAGACAGATGGACGGACAGACCGCAGACTAGACAGAACAGGGCGTAGCGTGGGCAGCTGCTGCAGCAGGACTGTTCCAGGGTCTGTTCTACGTCTTCGCACCAATACCTTCCTGTTAGAATATGACAATTCTCAGCCATTATCATTCCCAGTGACTTCCTCTGAGAGTGACTAACTGACAATACCTTTGTCCATACAATTTCTGTCCATTTGTAACCATACAAAACTATTTAAATCTACAGGTCATGCAACTCATCAATCTCTCTAGCCTGTTGGCTGTGTGACCCCCTATAACTCCCAGAGCAGTGACACAGAACGGCTCCATATCATACAGCATCTATTAAAAACAGGTGTCCTCACCAGAGGATGAGGTTGTTAGTGCACACAGGAAAGACGGATTCACAGACACGCCTTGCTCCTCCTGGGTTGTGGCGAGTTGCGAACACATAATAATCAAAGACACCCTCTTAAATACACATGTTGCTCAGTCAGCTGTGACGGCACGCTGTGCCCATGGGAATATAAACTAGGCAGAGGGGATGGGAACACACACACACACACATTCTAAGCACATTTAAAGGAAATACACACACTAATTCCTCATTCCTCAATATAAACATGCCAGGTCGCTGT
This sequence comes from Salvelinus sp. IW2-2015, assembly GCF_002910315.2. Classification (NCBI taxonomy): domain Eukaryota; kingdom Metazoa; phylum Chordata; class Actinopteri; order Salmoniformes; family Salmonidae; genus Salvelinus; species Salvelinus sp. IW2-2015. The sequence goes on from NC_036849.1 coordinate 24,024,830, forward strand.
GTACACAATAATGGTGGAGTTTTTTTATGCAACACCAATTACACTGCATGACCAAAACTATGTGGACACCTGCTCGTCGAACATCTCATTCCAAAATCACTGGCATTAATATGGAGTTGGTCCCCCTTTGCTGCTATAACACCCACCACATCTAATAAACCACTAGATGTTGCAACATTGCTGTGAGGACTTGCTTCCATTCAGCCACAAGTATTAGTGAGATCGGACACTGATGTTCGGTGATTAGGCCTGGCTCGCATTCGCCATTCCAATTCTTCCCAAAGCTGTTCGATGGAGTTGAGGTCAGGGCTCTGTGCAGGCCAGTTAAGATGTTCCACGCCGATCTCGTCAAACCATTTCTGTATGTACCTCGCTTTGTGCAGCATTGTCACGCTGAAACAGGAAAGGGCCAAACTGTTGCAACAAAGTTGGAAGCACAGAATCATGAAGAATGTCATTGCATACTGTAGTGTTAAGATTTCCCTTCACTGGAACTAAGGGACCAAGCCCGAACCATGAAAAACAGCCCCAGACCATTATTCCTCCTCCACCAAACTTTACAGTTGGCACTTTGCATTGGGGTAGTTTTCTCCTGGCATCCGCCAAACCCAAATTCGTCCGTTGGACTGCCAGATGGTCAAGTGTGATTCATCACTCCAGAGAACGTGTTTCCACTGCTCCAGAGTCCAATGGTGGTGAGCRTTACACCTCTCCAGCCAACGCTTGGCATTGCACATGTTGATCTTACGCTTGTGTGTGGCTGGACGGCCATGGAAAACCATTTCATTAACTTCCCGGTGAACTGTTCTTGTGCTGACTTTTCTTCCAGAGGCAGTTTGGAACTCTGTAGTGAATGTTGCAACCAAGGACAGACGATTTTACGCGCTTTAGCACTCTGTGAGCTTATGTGGCCTACCACTTCACTTCTAAGTCGTTGTTGCTCCTAAATGTTTCCACTTCTCAATAACAGAACTTACAGTTGACCAGGGCAGCTCTACAGGGCAGAAATTTGACAAACTGCCTTGTTGGAAAGGTGGCATCCTATGACGGTGCCACGTTGAAAGTCACTGAGCTCTTTAGTAAGACCATTCTACTGCCAATGTTTGTCTATGGAGATTGCATGGCGTATGCTCGATGGTATACACCTGTCAGGAACGGGTGTGGCTGAAATAGCCAAATTCACTAATTCCACATACTTTTGTGTATATATAGTGTATCATTATTGTTATAGCCTAGCAACCATATCAAGGTCTGTCAAACATACACTTTCCATCTATAGGAAAATGTGTTCTGAAACAATACCTCCTTGTTTATCAAGAAGGACTCACAGCTTTAATTGCTGCCAAAGGTGATTCTAACATGTATTGACTCAGGGGTGTGAATATTTACGTAAATTAGATATTTCTTAATTGAAAGTTCAATAAATTAGCAAACATTTCTAAAAATATGTTTTCACTTTGTCTTTATGGGGTAATAGGTGTAGATAGGTCATTAAAAAAAAGCAATTTAATCCCATTTGAATTCAGGCTGTAACACAACAAAATGTGGAATAAGTCAAGAGGTATGAATACTTTCTGTATGTGACAGGCTGAAGTACCTTTTGTTTGCCAGTATATGGCAGGCTTGTTATTGTCCTGCTCTCAGTTGCAATGGTTGTGCTGTAATCCCAAGAAACAGGAAACAGACACAATCTCACACACTAGGACATTGTTTTGCCAAATCAAATCAAATTTTATTTGTCACATACACATGGTTAGCAGATGTTAATGCGAGTGTAGCGAAATGCTTGTACYTCTAGTTCCGACAATGCAGTTATAACCAACAAGTAATCTAACCTAACAATTCCACAACTACTACCTTATACACACAAGTGTAAAGGGATAAAGAATATGTACATAAAGATATATGAATGAGTGATGGTACAGAACGGCATAGCCAAGATGCAGTAGATGGTATAGAGTACAGTATATACATATGAGATGAGTAATGTAGGGTATATAAACATAAAGTGGCATAGTTTAAAGTGGCTAGTGATACATGTATTACATAAAGATGGCAAGATGCAGTAGATGATATAGAGTACAGTATATACATATACATATGAGATGAGTAATGTAGGGTATGTAAACATTATATTAAGTGGCATTGTTTAAAGTGGCTAGTGGTACATTTTTACATAATTTCCATCAATTCCCATTATTAAAGTGGCTGGAGTTGAGTCAGTATGTTGGCAGCGGCCGCTAAATGTTAGTGGTGGCTGTTTAACAGTCTGATGGCCTTGAGATAGAAGCTGTTTTTCAGTCTCTCGGTCCCTGCTTTGATGCACCTGTACTGACCTCGCCTTCTGGATGATAGCGGGGTGAACAGCCCCATATATACATATCTGTGATTATTATGATAACTGTGTGCTCACATATGTAGGTGTGAGTACTCATCATAAACACAGTGGTGGAGTGTCATTGTAAACTTAGCCTTAGAGGGAGTTAGTTTCCTTTGGGGATTTTCATTGGTTGGAAAAGGGAGATGCAAATCTAAGGTATGTTGTCTAATGACATGTTTACAAGTAACCATCTTAGTGCTTTGGCAATCTGGTCATGCCAAATGAGTCATGACTGACCATTGACACATACCAACACTTTGGTTAGCTAAAGACAACCAACTAGCCAGCCATGGTCATACCTTGATCCTGACGTCAGGTCTATGGCATCTGTTATGTCACACAGGTGATAAAGTATTGGTCTCTATGAGGTGTTACCATGGTCTTATGGAGGACTTAGGGCTAGAGATGAATGGTACCATGAATCTTCGCTGGCAGGGTCAGAGTGTCTGAGGTAATGTAGCTTTGTTATTTTGACTAGAATGTAGCCTGAGGGAGTGGTTCTCTCTAGATCATCTCCCCACAAGTTATCCAAATGTCTGAAAGAAGGCACGGAGTCTGGACAAACGACAGACCACTCAGTATGTGGTTATGTGTCTTTTAAAAGAGCTGAGAAATTATAACACCTTTATGCACCAAAGAAAAGCTGGGTATCGGGGGTGCGTCATTGTCTTGCAGTAGGATGTCACTTTTCACATGGAGCAGGATGATAGTAAGTCCCTGTTGTTATGTGCTTTTGTTTTGTGATGACTTTATTGGTAATGCAGATGCAACACTGTTATTGCATTTATTCTCAGGATGAAACTGAATGATTTGTAGACTTATGGTTAGAGAAAATGCAATTATTTTCAATAATCAGCTGTTGAAACTTGCAATGTATGACAGAAGGAATCTCTGAATTTGGCTGATGGTGCAGACATCTGTCCCTAACTGCCAATGTTGGTTTCTAAGTTTCTAGACAACATCATGACCATGATGTTCAAATCACAACCATTGAGACTTTTGACATTTATTCATATTCAATAATGTCCAAGTGCTTGGAGATTATGGTTTGCTAAAATACTGTCGCCATGGGGAAGAACTTGAAATGAACTAAGGAAATACACTAACTTATGATCCCCACTCCCTAACAGGAAGCCTGGTGAGCAACATGTACTGCTGCTGTTGAAGAGAGATCTGACGCAAAGAAAGACCAACAGTTTTAACAAATAAACGTCAGTGACTGCATGGGGATGAGTTAGATTGTTGAATTCAKTCTGCATATGATTTTGCATGTGAAGTTGTAGGCCTATTACACTTCTGCTGTTCAAACTGGAGTTCTATACCTGGTATTTCATACAAACATAGGCATAATGTTTTGTTCTGGCATCAGAGGTGAAATGGTTAAATGGAAGGCAATAACAAAAGGCAAATCAAACAAAAATCACATGGTTGGTAAGCTAGTACGGTAAACTACATGAAAGACAACAGGGGTCTTCTCAATAACAAGAAGAGGGATGGGGAACACAGGAAACACCCTAGTGATGGGCTTTAACTGGCCTCTGTAATGAATGTGATGTCCACCATAATGATGCGTGAGTTTGGGAGGCCACACTCCAGTCATCCGGGAGAGTCATGGAAACTCATTTGAGCTTTCATCCTAGACAAATTGTATTTACACAACCCTGTGAGCTGCTTTGTGCTATCTCCTCAGGGACCTTCCACAGCACCATACAGACAGCTCTGCTCTGCTGGTGGGGGCTGAGCCAACCCAGACACAAAGAGACCCACAAGGGATTAGAGAGAGCCTGTATGGACTAAGAAACATCAGCTATTTGCTTTAGTCATTCCAGACACATGAAACCGCCCTAATCTCACCACAACACCATAATGCTTCCAGGTAGAGGTGAGACGTACATGAAGAGTCTGGAAAAAGCTGTTAGCACAGGGTGTTGTCAGGAAGCACTGAGAATGATGAGGGTGTGTGTGTCTGTGCATGTCTGGATCACAAGGTTGCCATTCAAAGACCATGAAACTCAAACAAAGAGTCCTCTTTCACAATTCAGTGTTATTCTCCCAGTCAAAAAGTCGTAATGACCCTTCCACTCAGAGGCCTGGCCATGCAGAAAGAGACGGAGTCAACTATTTTAAATAGGTCCCATTGGCTTTTAAACCAACAAAATGCAGATGTTCTCAGTGTGGTGAAAGGGGAAAGCATGAGAGGCTGAGACGTTGTGAACTGAAGTCTCTGTCATTCTGCCTGACACATGGCGGGACCTTTTGAATCACCCCCTCATCAGCTGCCTCTGTGTGATTCATCTGGCCTGATGCTTTGGCGTGGCTCTGGTGAACCGAGGCTGTGTTAAACTTGATTGGATGTGTTTGAATTAGTGACTCACAGCGGGGGATCGTAGCCTCAACTTTACTCTAGTTGGCTGCTGCTTCTGCCCAGGAAAAGCAACTCTATAGTGTCAATAGACTCGGTACAGTATCTCGCAACAGAGTTTCAAACCCAGAGGTGCAACATTGTGAGACTTCCGGAAAAGCTTGCGAAACAGACCAAGCAGACCAGGCYGGGGTTTGAGAAGTCAATGAAAGAAGTGAAAAATTCATCCTTAGTTGTTAATTTTCTCAATCTAAATGCACAGCCTAGATTTGAGCCAATATCTTAAGTAGTTGAACATGTTATTACTCCAACCGCTGCGAAAGTGACAAACTGATACGTTTTCATTTTCATCAAAAATAACTTTATATCGAAGGAGTCCTTTTGATATGAGGCTCTGCACAGTTCAGCGTGAGATGACTGTTAGACCTGATGAGGTGTTTATGTGCATGATCTTAGCTAGCCAACATTGCCATAACATCGCCTACAAGCGTGATCAGGGATGGATTTCTSCCCATCTCCATACTGTACTGTCTTTAACCTCACAGTCCAACCAAGATGCATGAGTTAAGGAGATATTGAGCCAATCTTGGAGGACAATGCAACTTGAATTGGAAAATACTTGTGTATGTGTGTGCTGTTCTAAACACAAAGTGACTTCTGTCTTCATACTGCTCTCCACTCATTTTTACACTGTTCAGTTTTTGTGACACAGACTCAGACAGCCGCCACCGATTTCCTTTCCTAGGCTAATCAGAAACAGGTGAAGACTGTGTGTTACACCATCACTGTCTCTGAGTGATTGGCATGGTATAATAGAGTAGGGAGGTAGCCTAAACCATGAAGAATGTGGAGGCTCCTATAGGCTTGATTGGGTTCCTTCCAAATATTGGTGTTTGACGTGTCTGGGTAAGGGCTGGTGTGATCAGCTGCTTTGATAGTTCTGTGGTGGAAGGAAAAGCAACATGGGTCTGACTTCCCAGGGTTAAACACACATGAAATCTATATGTGAACAGTAGCAGGGAGGGAGCCCTTCCTCCTTCACCCCACGTCCCCATTCTACGCATATTCCTCTGGGTCCATTGGCATTCTCGGAGACTGACAGTGCTAATGTGTTGTCTAAATATTTCCTGTCACAGTTTCAAGACTTCTGTAGGATGCTTTTTCCAGCTACTGGGCTGCGGGCCACTTCTGATCCAAGAGTACCAAGCCCAGTCTGAGTGACAGAGTTATAGAGGATATTCACACTCTGGATATACTAACACCTCCCCATAAGTGTGTTAGAGAGCTGATAAAATCCCGGGTTGCCAAGCCAAGAGAGTGTGGGTATAGTGTAACTTGACTTCTTTCATCAAGGGGGGAAATATCATGTATTTTTGATACAGAAGATGCCTTTGAATCTTTGAATGTATCAACTTTTAACATCACTTTATGAATGAAGACAGCCATTTGGCCTAAAAGAGTAAATAGTATCCAGTTCTAAGCAGGGGTTGGAACCGGTTCAGGGAACAGAACCAAAACCGGAAAATAACAAACATTTGAGGAACGGTAACAGAACCGGGAACGAAAGTGATAACTAGATTTCCGGAAGAGAACCATTATTTTAAAAGCATGGGAACCGGTAAAAATGTAATTTTACCTTCAGTCCCACAAAAACACCATTCAAAGCACCTATGGCTATGTAAAGCACTCTCTGTCACTCAGACCCAGTCTGGAATACCTACTGTACATGTTTCAAGAAAACCACCATASTCCCTGTGCCCAAGAATGCCGAGGTAACCTGTCTAAATGACTACCGCCCCATAGCACTCACATCTGTAGTCATGAAATGCTTTGAAAGGCTGGTCATGGCTCACCCTTAACACGGAGGCCCCTGAGGGGTGCATGCTCAGTGCCCTCCCTGTTCAACCACGACTGCATGGCCACACATGATTCCAACACCACCATTAAGTTTGCCGACGACACGACAATGGCCATCCAAGACCACCCGAAAACCGCCCCTCAACCATCCAAGACGCCCCTCAACCATCCAAGACCCCCGAAAACCACCCCTCAACCATCCAAGACCATCCGAAAACCACCCCTCAACCATCCAAGACCATCCGAAAACCACCCCTCAACCATCCAAGTGTCATTTTTTTATTATTTACTTTTGTTAAGAGTATTAATATATTAGTGATTGACTGACCAGGTCTCTCCAGATCTCCCAACAATGGGTACATTTTAAATTAATTATGCTTTTTCAGCCATTCCTGAGACCAGAAGCCGGCTACCTGAGGGCTATACCAAAGCAACACGCTTGTTAGCTAGCTCTGGTCCTGGGCGTTGCGCTAGTCTCAGCGTTGAGCCAACTCTCGGACATTCAAATTTCCTCCATATTAGCCGCTCCTCAGTAGTAATTCAGTGAATTAATGATAGGCSTACTACTAATATCCTAAACACATAATGCACGTTATATCATGATGCCCAGAGATTCAAGCCTCCTCCATGTTCACCCCTCTACCTCGCTCTCTCCCCACCTCGCAAAATGTGTTGCATCTCGCACCCTAGACTTGTCTATCCATCAAGCATGTAAACAACCAGCTTCCCTAGTCCATAGACATCTGCTCTATCTGCACTGATTGGTGGCGTAATTTAATGAGGTAAATGTAAAAACGGTAAATTTCACAGGTTAAAAAAGGAACGATATAAACCGGTACTATTTTCTGGTTCGAACCGGTTCAGAAATGTATGCTGGTTGGAACAGTGGAACAGGAAAAAATTGTGGTTCTGTTCAGAACAAAACGATTGGAAAATTATTTTGGTTCCAACCCCTGCATCTAAGTATCCATCTATCATCTCAGATATGTTGTTTTTTGAGGACTTCCCCTCGAGACGTCCCATTTCCACTTTCATATTTATGCCATTTGGCAATTTATCCTAGCTGTTCTATTTTATTACTTTTTATGAATTAATGACTAAGACATTAGTCCTGAGCTAAACAGAAGGATATGTAAGATTGTTCTAGGGAGACCAATATGTGAGGCTGTGTTGCTATCTCATTCATACAGCCCACCTGGTGTTCAACCTTCCTAAGTTCTCCCATGTCACCCCGCTCCTCCCCACACTCCGCTGGCTTCCAGTCGAAGCTCGCATTCACTACAAGACCATGGTGCATACCTACAGAACAGCAAGGGGAACTGCCCCTCCCTACCTTGAGGCTATGTTCAAACCCTACACCCCAACCCAAGCACACCATTCTGCCACCTCTGGTTTCTTGGCACTCCCACCACTACGGGAGAGCAGCTTCCGCTCAGCCCAGTCCAAGCTCTTCTCTGTCCTGGCACCCCAATGGTGGAACCAGCAATGCCTCATAATAACAAAGCGATTTCTTTTTTAGAAATGTTATTAAAAATAAAAAACAGAAATATTTTATTTACGTAAGTATTCAGACCCTTTGCTATGAGACTCGAAATTGAGCTCAGGTACATCCTGTTTCAATTGATCATCCTTGAGATGTTTCTACAACTTGTTTGGAGACTTAACCTGTTGTAAATTCAATAGATTGGACATGATTTGGAAAGGCACACACCTGTCTATATAAGGTCCCACAGTTTACAGTGCATGTCAGAGCAAAAACCAAGCCATGAGGTCGAAGGAATTGTCCTTAGAGCTCTGAGGCAACATTGTCGTGGCACAGATCTGTGGAAGGGTACCAAAAAATGTCTGCAGCATTGAAGGTCCCCAAGAACACAGTGGCCTCCATCATTCTTAAATGGAAGAAGTTTGGAACCACCAAGACTCTTCCTAGAGCTGGCCGCCCGGCCAAACTCAACAATTGGGGGAGAAGGGCCTTGGTCAGGGAGGTGACCAAGAACCGAATGGTCACTCTGACAGCTCTAGAGTTCCTCTGTGGAGATTGGAGAGCCTTCCAGGAGGACAACCATCTCTGCAGCACTCAACCAATCAGGCCTTTATGGTAGAGTGGCCAGGCAGAAGCCACTCCTCAGTAAAAGGCACATGACACACCGCTTGGAGCTCACCTAAAGACTCTCAGACCATGAAACAAGATTCTCTGGTCTGATGAAACCAAGATTGAACTATTTTGCATGAATGCGAAGCATCACGTCTAGAGTAAACCTGGCACCATCCCTACGGTGAAGCATGGTGGTGGCAGCATCATGCTGTGGGGATGTTTTTCAGCGGCAGGGACTGAGGCTAGTCGTAGTCGAGGGATTGAACCGAGCAAAGTACAGAGATCCTTTGATGAAAACCTGCTCCAGAGTGCTCAGGACCTCAGACTGGGGCGAAGGTTAACCTTCCAACAAGATAATGACCCTAAGCACACAGCCAAGACAACGCAGGAGTGGCTTCGGGACAACTCTCTGAATGTCTTTGAGTGGCCCAGCCAAAGCTTGGACTTGAACCCGATCGAACATCCCCGGAAAGACCTGAAAATAGCTGTGCAGCGACGCTCCCCATCCAACCTGACAGCGCTTGAGAGGATCTGCAGAGAGGCTGTAATCACTTCCAAAGTTGCTTCAACATAGTACTGAGTAAAGGGTCTGAATACTTATGTACATTTTATATTTCCGTTTTATTTTTAATAAATGTGCAAAAAATTCAAAAAAACTGTTTTTGCTTTGTTATTATGGGGTATTGTGTGTAGATTGATGAGGGAGAAAAAAACTATTGTATATATTTTAGAATAAGGCTGTAACGTACAATGTGGATTAAGTCAAGGGGTCTGAATACTTTCTGAATGCACTTTATGTGGCTTTCCCACCTAGCTATCTTAAGATGAATGCACTAACTATAAATTGCTCTGGATAAGAGCATCTGCTAAATGACTCAAGTGTTAATGTAATATAGAATGATAATGTGTTTCTCATTTCACTGATGGTAAAATGAGAGCTTGTTTTTGAATGGAACTCGGGCACACACGGTTGCGCACACATAAACACGAAAAACCAAGACTCTGATCACAAAAACATGACAAAATAGCCATCAATATCTGCTATTGAGATAATTGGTCACTTTCGTCAATATGACATGAACAAACATTGGTACCTTTGTATGTTATGATTGGTCCATGTCTCAGTATGTGGCATGAGATAAATCATTGGTGTGTAAACATGTGATTGGTGTGTAAACATGCCACATTGTTCCACTACTCTGCACTGCCCTCCAACCCCAGACAGGCAGCAGCTGCATGGGGCGTCTGTGGATGGATTACGGCCTAGTAGAGTCCGTCCATTCCTCTCTAGAGCCTTCTAACACACAGCAGTCAGAGGAACGTAATGCACACGTTCAATGTGGTCTAAATCCATGCACAGTAAATCTCTTGGTGAAAGACTGAATTAAAACCTAGATGAGCGTTGGTGTTGTTGAGGCAGTGGTCATGTCCGAATGCCCATACTTGCGTACTACATACTTAAACTGTATACTAATTTTGGTGTTTGATCGAGTAGAATTCACTCCTCTTTTCTTTTCTGACAACCGCTAATAATCAGATAAATTGACGCACTGTACCGAAAATGAACGACTGGCAGGAATCAATGYAATCGCACATTAGATGACGCATTCAGAGTACTATTTTCAAAATGTCACGTACTATAAAGAACGCTAGTATGGGTATTAGGACACGGCCAGTGTTTTCTGAGCTGGAACCAGGATGTCACCCAGGTCAGAGGTGTCCATGAAATGATTCCAGTCCAACCCAGGTCAGGTAGTGGTCAGTAACCATGTCACCTGAACAATCAGATGTGCTGATAGARATATGGGAGATGTGTGGTTTCTCACTTATTTTCATTTCATATCCCTCTTCTGGAACGCTGTATAGACTGCTGGAACTCTAAACCATGCTACATAAAACTGCTGAACGCGAGCCTCTACTATGTTAAATGGTTGCTGCTACTGCTTGCATATTGAGACACTTCACCTAGGACTATTTCTAGATGCTATAAAAAATGACTTAAACATTGCCCAGCCATAATATCATCTTATTTGATGTTTTCTTGTCACACACACCGGATAAGTGTAGTGACATGTTTTTTTACAGATTCAGCAATGGCGGCATGGTGCCCCTGGAGCAAATTAGGGTTGAGTGCCTTGCTCAAGGACTCAGTTATTCAAACCAGCAACCTTTTAGTTACTGGCTTAACGCTCTAACCGCAAAGCTACTTGCTATCAATCCAATTCACCTGTCCATGTTATATGAGGACCATGTCCACCCTTTATCTCCTATAACATCATGATAGTGATTTACTCCAGGGTCTGAGGGGTGAAGGCCAACCATGCTCCAGCCATCCCCCGTTCTCTCCACATCAGTGATAAGTGATTTACTCCAGGGTCTGAGGGGTGAAGGCCAACATGCTCCAGCCATCCCCCGTTCTCTCCACATCTGATAGTGATTTACTCCAGGGTCTGAGGGGTGAAGGCCAACCATGCTCCAGCCTCCCCCGTTCTCTCCACATCCTGATAGTGATTTACTCCAGGGTCTGAGGGGTGAAGGCCAACCATGCTCCAGCCATCCCCGTTCTCTCCACATCCTGTAGTGATTTACTCCAGGGTCTGAGGGGTGAAGGCCAACCATGCTCCAGCCATCCCCCGTCTCTCCACATCATGATAGTGATTTACTCCAGGGTCTGAGGGGTGAAGGCCAATCCAATTGCTCCCGGCCATCCCCCGTTCTCTCCACATCCTGATAGTGATTTGTATCTCCAGAGGGTCTCTGACAGGATTAGAGCCTTGCTGTGCTCACTGCTCACTCCATCCCCTTCTCTGACGTGGCCTGGGCTGGTCTGCATGTTGAACTCTTCACTGACAGAGCGTTGGACATGTTTTTTTTCCAGGGGGAAAAGCCATCTTCTCCCTCTGATCCCCTTCAAGGGAATACTACATACCACAAAGCTGGAGGCTTCTACTAAAGTATGTGTTCTATGGAATTTCCTTTTGATGGCTCACTTCAAACATCTGAGTTCCACATGAGACAAATCATCTGCTGGATCCTCAACTCTGGGATCCACGTCACATCCATCTCCACACATCTACGTTTAAGATACATGTAAATTAATGCCATGACGGTGTAGTACTTAGGAATACTGTACAATATATCTCTATTATATGTTACGAACATTTCACGTTTGGAATTTCTGTATGCCATGCGAAAATGACACCTTAGATTCATTTCGATGTTAGCCCATCTCATGACACCTGACAATGGTTGTGAGACATTAGGGCCTCATCTGAGCCATACATGCCACGGAACATAGATTTATTATGGTTTTCATTATTTTTGGGGGAGGATACTCTGTGGCTATAATGCATGATGAGAATAATGGATGGATTCCTTTAAATCCAAGTTTTGCAATAAAAGTATTAAATAGAGAATKATGAATTTCTTGAGAAGACAAACGATACTCGATTAGACATGAAAGTCATGTTAATTTCCGTGTCTGTAGTTTCATTGATATAGTTATTAATCATGCTTAATCAAGTCTTATATGAATTGGATGTAGTGGCAGGTTTTGACAGCAATCATAACTGAAGAAAAATGCCAGACGAGGCCAAAATGAATTTGGAAATAGAGGCCAAATGTGGAAATGTGATAGTACTGACCTAAATAGATTTTACTGCTTGAGTCTTCCATGTCCCAGACATATGGACAAGACATCAAGTGGTGCTTGCAAGACTCTGTCTCTTTACTGGGTCTGACATGACAAATACTTTAGTGTGGGCCATGACCTGCAATCAGAATGACACTGCTTCTGGTGAGGACACAGTGCCAGGTATGACATCACCCACAGGGCCAGCTCTCTACTTAGCCAGGCCACAGCTCAACCTTTCCCCCAGGTGACCTCCTCCCAGCAGATACTCCTGGTTCAACCTTTCTGCATTCTTCTCTCTGTGGATCTCAGGAAGCCGACCAGCTCCCTCCCTTTGATGTCTCCTGCAGGATCATACCACTGCTCTGCGGGTCGTCTTTGAAGACTTTCTGGGACAGAGATGGAAAGAGGGAGAAAGAGAGAGAGAGAGAGAAAGAAGATGGATAGAGCAGCTAACATGGACCCTGTTATTCTGCAGCAGAGTGGGGGCCATTATCTTGTCTAGACTAGACAGTTTTTAATGTATGACAGCGGGACCGGACCTCAGAGCCCAGGGGGGGGGGGCGTTCCTCCGTACATCCATCTGCATCAAAACCCATCCCCACCCCCTGGCCCAAGCATCTCTCCAGCAGACGCCATGGAGCTGTGGCCAGGATCGCCATGAGCTACGCTTAAGTCATGGAAATTATGGAAGGCACAGCTTGTAATTGGTTAAATGGTCAGCCTCACTCTCCTCCTTTCTCTTCACGGGCCCGAGGTTCAAACCAGAAGGCTCTGTTTGGGGCTGTAGAGAATGGGCCTTGTCTTGCTGTGATTTCAGGCTGCCTGACTCAGGCCCTCTCCTGTCCCTAACCACAGGGTTGATGTGCACTGCTGTTGGTCATGGAGGATTTGTCCTGAGGGGAGGTGTTTTGTGTCTTGTTTCCAGTGGGTAAGACAGACTGGACACCCTCCTTCTCGAGACGTCAAGTAGTAAAAGTTAAACATGGTTTGTGGTGAACACGATCAAGAACACTCCTCAGCAACAGAGAATGGAAAAATAGATGGTAACTTGATATGTTTATTAAGGGAAGGGGAATACCTAGTCAGTTGCACAACTGAATGCATTCATCCAAATGTGTCTTCTGCGTTAAACCCTACCTCTTTGAATCAGAGAGGTGCGGGGGGCTGCTTTAATCGACATCATCAGCGCCTGGGGAGCAGTTTTTCCACCTTTGCCGGCTCAGGGATTCGAACCAGCGACCTTTCGTTTACTGGCCCAATTCTCTTAACCGCTAGGCTATCTATGTCTGCATGGTTAGCCATTACTGATAAACCACTGAAAAAGTGACAAATATATATCAGTGTTTGTTAAAAGGTAAGCCAGCTCTTTTGGGGTTTTAGCAGCACTACCAATTTCTGTACCCTTCAGAGTTTTACAGTATGTTTACATATACAGTTCACATTAGATATTTTCCCATTTATTCAATTTACAGTAAGAGCATTGAAACAGGCCCAAGTAAGACATATATGCATTGGCATTGTACTGTAGCAAGTTTACCCACTTTCACAGTGGGGCATTTTTCTTTTTATGTCACAAAACTACACAACATGACCAAACGTATGTGGACACCTGCTTGTCGAACATCCCATTGCAAAATCACGGACATTAATATGTAGTTTGCTCCCCTTTACTGCTATAACAGCCTCCACTCTATTTGGAAGGCTTTCCACTAGATGTTGGAACAATGCTACGGGGAATTGCTTCCATTCAGCCACAAGCGCATTATTACGGTTGGGTACTGATTTTGGGTGATTAGGCCTGGCTCGCAAACACCTTAAGTTCCAATTCAAGGTGTTTGATGGAGTTGAGGTCAGGGCTCTGTGCAGGCCAGTCAAGTTCTTCCACACCGATCTCGATAAACCATTTCTGTATGGACCTCGCTTTGTGCACTGGGGAATTGTCATGCTGAAACAGGAAAGCACCTTTCCCAAACTGTTGCCACAAAGTTGGAAGCACAGAATCGTCTACAATGTCACTGTATGTTGTAGCGTTAAGATTTCCCTTCACTGGAACTAAGGGACCTAGCCCGAACCATGAAAAACAGCCCCAGACCATTATTCCTCCTCCACCAAACGTTGGCGCTATGCAGTTTGGCACTATGCATTGGGGCAGGCAGCATTCTCCTAGCATCCGCAAAACCCAGATTTGTACGTCGGACTGCCAAATGGTGAAGCGTGATTCATCACTCCAGGGAACGTGTTTTCACTGCTCTAGAGCTTTACACCACTCCAGCAGACGCTTGGCATTGCCCATGGTGATCTTAGGCTTGTGTGCGGCTGCTCGGCCATGGAAACCCATTTCATGAAGCTACCGATTTTATACACCTGTCAGCAACCGGTGTGCCGGAAATAGCCGGATCCATAAATTTCAAGGGGTGTCCACATACTTTCACACATACACTATATATACAAAAGTATGGCAGTTGGCTATTCACTGCTCTCAGGGGCTTCTCTTACAGTAATCTTCACATCAGCACGTGCTTGGCCTGCAGAACACCTAGGTGAGAGAGAAAAGCATGTCTCTGGCCAAGTCATTGTGCCAGTTAAGCATTGAAGCACTGTGAAACCAAACAGACCCTGGAGGACCAGGCGGGTTCACCCCCACATTCACAACAATGGTGTAGCAGAATAGAAAAGGGAAACCATATACTTATAACTTTATATACTTATGAAACTATAGTGCAATAGGATGACTGCTTTTCAGGAGGACTAGTTAGACACAATGGGCTATTTTCAATGCTTAGAGAACTATGGCTGTAGTTTTGGTGGTATACAGCCTGGTCTCATAGACTAGACGTAACATAGTAAATGTAAATCAGGGACACTCAAAATAGTATGATATGTTACGTTTGGTATGGTTACATAAGACAGAAGGTTCCTGAAGACAAAAACCAAAGTAGTGTGGCTGGTCGGTGTGGATGAGTAGACGTATAAGGTGAACGTCTAGCAACCCAAAAGTTGTGTGTTCGAATTTAAAGCCAGCAGTCCCAGTAGCTCTCCTCTCCAGAGAGGATTAGAAGTCCTTGGCTGTCTGATGGCATAGCCAGACACATATTCACTCAATCTCACTTGTCATAAACCTGTCACACAGCTGGTCGCCAAAAACACATACGTCATGTTGTCCTAAAGCGTATCGCTGCAATACCCGTCAGTCTGTGAAAATCCGAATTAGGACACATGTCGATATTGTATCATTCCTGCTGTTACGATCTAAACAACAGACTGCAACACAAGCCTGTAGAAAACGCAGGAGAACGAACTGCCAAAGAAGTTACGACTTAATTTGAATGCCATTACTTAGAAAGCCATTCGTATTTTTGTCTGTGATTTTGTGAAAAATAAGTGGTACACAAAACCACACATTTAAACTTTTATGTATTTGTCACACGTTGTAAAAAAATAAATGTTTTATTACAACATTGGTGGTGTGTAGTGTGTCACGCTSCAGTTCCACATTTCTTATGTTCCAATGTCAGAAGGCTGTCAAAGCATTTAGGCCATTTTTAGCAAGCATACTAAAAGAATCATGGCAGAGGGAGTGAAAGGTATGAGGAATAAAATCATCACCTGAAAACTCTGTGATTTGTTGTGATAGACCAATGGCATGGCCCATTCAAGCAACACTCAGACCATTGGCAGACAGACAATAGCTCTAAGAACATCTGTGAAAATTAAGTGTTTTTTCACCTTCTGCCCAGGTAACAACACCCTGGCAACAGGCGTCATGATTAGTCACAACTACTAATGGTTGTTGACAAATGAGCCATTACTGTCATGTAACCGTCAGCTACATTGTGTAACTAATGTTCAAATCACATTTTATTGGTCACATACACATGGTTAGCAGATGTTATTGCGAATGTAGCGAAATGCTTATGCTTCTAGATCCAACAGTGCAGTAATATCTAACAGGTAATATCTAGCAATTCCACAACAAAACCTAATATCTAACAAATCCCACAACAAAACCTAATGCACACAATCTAGTAAAGGAATGGGATAAGAATATATAAGTATAAAATATATGGATGAGCAGTGACAGAGTGTCTAAGATGCAATAGATAGTAAAGAATAGATAGTGAAGGATACAGTATACATTATATACATATGAGATGAGTAATGTAAGATATGTAAACATTCTTAAAGTGGCATTATTAAAGTGACAAGTGTTTCATTTATTAAAGTGGCCAATGATTTCAAGTCTGTATGTGGGCAGCTGCCTCTCTGTGCTAGTGGTGGCTGTTTAACAATCTGATGGCCTTGAGATAGAAGCTGTTTTTCAATCTCTATGTCCCAGCTTGGATGCACCTGTACTGACCTCGCCTTCTAGATGGAAGCAGGGTGAACAGGCAGTGGCTTGGTGGTTATTGTCCTTGATGATCTTTTTTGCCTTCTTGTGACATCGGGTGTTGTAGGTGTCCTGGAGGGCAGGTAGTTTGCCCCCGGTGATGCTTTGTGCAGACCGCACCACCCTCTGGAGAGCCTTGCAGTTGTGGGCGGTGCAGTTTCTGTACCAGACGGTGACACAGCCCGACAGGATGCTCTCAATTGTGCACCTGTAAAAGTTAGTAAGGCTTTTCGGTGACAAGCCAAAAAATGTTCTGCCACGCTGTTGCACCACACTGTCTGTGTGCGTGGACCACTTCATTTTGTCGGTGATATGAACACAGAGGAACTTAAAACCTTCCACCTTATCCACTGCTGTCCCGTCGATGTGGATAGGGGGGTGTTCCCTTTGCTGTTTCATGAAGTCTACGATCATCTCTTTTGTTTTGCTAATATTGAGTGAGAGGTTATTTTCCTGACACCACACTCCTGAGGGCCCTCACCACCTCCCTGTGGCTGTCTCGTCGTTGTTGGTAATCAAGCCTACCACTGTTGTGTCGTCTGCAAACTTGATTGAGTTGAAGGCGTGCATAGCCACGCAGTCGTGGGTGAACACAGGAGGGGGCTGAGAACGCACCCTTGTGGGGCCCCTGTGTTGAGGATCAGCGGAGTGGAGATGTTATTTCCTACCTTCACCACCTGGGGGCGGCCCGTCAGAAAGTCCAGGACGCGGTTGCACAGGGCAGGGTCAAGACCCAGGATCTCAAGCTTAGTGATGAGTTTGGAGGGTACTATAGTGTTGAATGCTGACCTGTAGTCAATGAACAGCATTCTTACATAGGTATTCCTCTTGTCCAGATGGGATAGGGCAGTGTGATGGCGATTGCATCGTCTGTGGACCTATTGGGGCGGTAAGCAAATTGAAGTGGGTCTAGGGTGACAGGTAGGGTGGAGGTGATATGATCCTTGACTAGTCACTCAAAGCACTTCATGACAGAAGTGAGTGCTACGGGGTGATAGTCATTTATTTCAGTTACCTTAGCTTTCTTGGAAACAGGAACAATGGTGGCCATCTTGAAGCATGTGGGGACAGCAGACTGGGATAGGGATTGATTGAATATGTCCGTAAACACACCAGTCAGCTGGTCTGCGCATATGCTCTGAGGACRCGGCTAGTGATTCTGTCTGGGCCGGCAGCCTTGCGAGGGTTAACACGTTTAAGTCAGCCACCAAGAAGGAGAGCCCACAGTCTTTGGTAGCGGGCGCGTCGGTGGCACTATATTGTCCTCAAATTTGTCTGGAAGCAAGACGTCGATGTCCGTTTTCTTTTTGTAATCCTTGATTGTCTGTAGACCCTGCCACATACATCTCGTGTTTGAGCCGTTGAATTGCGACTCCACTTTGTCTCTATACTGACACTTTGGTTGTTTGATTACCTTACGGAGGGAATAACTACACTGTTTGTATTCAGCCATATTTCTAGTCACCTTGCCATGATTAAATGCGGTAGTACGTGCTTTCAGCTTTGCGCGAATGCTGCCATCAATCCACGGTTTCTGGTTAGGGAAGGTTTTAGTAGTCACAGTGGGTACAACACCTCCTACACACTTCCTTATAAACTCGCTCAGTGAGTCAGCGTATACGTCAATGTTATTATCTGAGTCTACCCGGAACATATCCCAGTCCATGTGATCGACGCAATTTTGTTGTGGAATGTATCATGACTGTGTGTTAATTTGTTGTAGTTATGTTGTCATACTTCACCGTGTGAAATGGACTTCAGGGTCGATGTTACATCTTGTGTGTTGCTAAGAGTTGATAAAAAATCTTTAACCGTTATGTAAACCCACCTCGTAATGCTCAACATTTTTTGCTGCTGATAGTCCTTTCATTGAAGAAACACTGTAGGTCTAAACAGTATATAACATAATTTGCTGTGTATTAGCTTTCAACCCTCTGAAATCGTAATGTTTCCCCGTCTGTGCAGTAGTATGGTGGTGAGGCGGCTGGAACCCTGCAGAGTGCGCTCAACAAATCTCATACACACACCAGGACGGAGTTGTTTGTGTTTCCTTCTGTGAGCACGTGCTGGAAACCCAGGGATTGAGAACACAGTGGTGTAGAACCAGGAACCCTACAGTCTGTGGTCACCAAGCCTCTCGCTCCCTCTCCACCAAAGAGGCCCTGGACTTTTCCATCCACCAATGGCCTTCCAGAATATTTTACGAACCAACAATGCAAATATACCGTGGCTCCCATTCCTGATTTTCCGCTCATTAAAAAGTGCCCCAAACTTCCTCACAGAAAATCCCCCGACATCAGATTTCTCCCTAAAACAATACGACGATGTGAGGACTCGGCACTCCCCCCCGCAGTAACCTGCTTGTTCATCTGGCTGCGTCATTTTATTGACTGTTAGGAGAGAATCTTCAGAGCGTATTGCTGGGGCGTTGAGTCACACTGCACCAGGTCATGCACTGTGGTCGTCCATGAGAGAGCATATTCCTGACCCAGGAGGAGATCATTGGCGAGGGGTCATTGGCGAATATCAGTAGGAGTCTGTCTTTCAATGCCAGATGTAATTTCCAGCATCACATTTTGCAGGTTTTGATGGCTGTTTAGTAACGGGTTTTATGGTGTGTTGAATGTTGCTGTGAGAGTTGAATGTAGATTTAGCTGTTGGCAGATTTGAGGGCTCCAGAATAAATGCATTGAACACAGGAAATCAAGGAAAAGCAGCAGCATGTTGTCAGGTTTGGAGCAGGACAACTGTGTAAGATKAATCATCTGGCTTGAGCAGTTACTGATGAAAGGACATGTACAAATAATCACCTGCATCCTGCTGAAAATGGTGTTGGCCAGACCCATTACTTAAACCAGGGATGGGCAACTGGCGGATAATTGTGGGGGGAGCTCAGTCAGGATCTCTATTASAATTGTAGAATACATATGGTGTAATTTCGATATTTGGTTGTGCGTCATCAGTTTTTCTCTCATCAATTAGCCCATGTACATTTTTTGGGGGGGATTGTTAAGTTAGTTCAGCGGACAGCTATCTAAACTTATAGTAATCATGGTCAAATTACCGACCAGGGGCCCCCATTGATTTTACATTAAAAACTGCAAACATTTCTCTCCACCTTATGGCGGAGAGACTATACAACATTTACAACTATAAATACCTAGGTGTCTGGTTAGACTGTAAACTCTCCTTCCAGACTCATATTAAACATCTCCAATCCAAAATCAAATCTAGAATCGGATTTCTATTTCGCAACAAAGCCTCCTTCACTCACGCCACCAAACTTACCCTAGTAAAACTGACTATCCTACGGATCCTCGACTTCGGCGATGTCATCTACAAAATAGCTTCCAATACTCTACTCAGCAAACTGGATGCAGTCTATCACAGTGCCATCCGTTTTGTTACCAAATCGCCTTATACCACCCACCACTGCGATCTGTATGCCCTAGTCGGCTGGCCCTCGCTACATATTCGTCGCCAGGCCCACTGGCTCCAGGTCATCTATAAATCTATGCTAGGTAAAGCTCCGCCTTATCTCAGTTCACTGGTCACGATAACAACACCCACCCGTAGCACACGTTCCAGCAGGTATATCTCACTGATCATCCCCAAAGCCAACACCTCATTTGGCCGCCTTTCATTCCAGTTCTCTGCTGCCAGTGACTGGAACGAATTGCAAAAATCGCTGAAGTTGGAGACTTTTATTTCCCTCACCAACTTTAAACATCAGCTATCTGAGCAGCTAACCGATCGGTGCAGCTGTACATAGTCCATCTGTAAATAGCCCACCCAATCTACCTACCTCATCCCCAAATTGTTTCTATTTACTTTTCTGCTCTTTTGCACACCAGTATCTCTACTTGCACATCATCTGCTCATTTATCACTTCAGTGTTAATCTGCTAAATTGTAATTATTCACTCCTATGGCCTATTTATTACCTACCTCCTCATGCCTTTTGCACACACTGTATATAGACTTTCTTTTTTTTCTACTGTGTCATTGACTTGTTTATTGTGTTATTTGCTTGTTTATTGTTTATTCCATGTGTAACTCTGTGTTGTTGTCTGTGTCACACTGCTTTGCTTTATCTTGACCAGGTCGCAGTTGTAAATGAGAACTTGTTCTTAACTAGCYTACCTGGTTAAATAATCTAAAGAGCTGCCAATGAGACATGTCTAAGGAGCCCGTCTAAGACAGGAGAATAGGTGTTGCAGCTATACTCTATGCAGTCTGTTTTGACTGTGTCATGCTCATCAAGCTTCATCCAATTAATCAAATGTTATCTCAGTTGTTTCTGGTGGTGATTGTGATATTGCTGGACAATACCAGGGAGGGAAGCAGAGGTGAATGTAGATTTAGTTTCATGCTGATTACAGAAAACACTGTCAATAGCTGTTGTATGTCATGAAATTCGATACTTTTACAGTTAGCTCAGGTTGTTGGAGAAATGTTCTATAGTCCAAGACGTGTTTGGAAACTACAAACACGAACTTTCTGACAAAAAACAAGTTTGTTTTATTTTATATATACTGTATAAATATTTTTGGGGTTGTTTCCTTTTTCTCCCCAATTTCAATCTTGTCTCATTGCTGCAACTCCCCAAAGGGCTCGGGAGGCGAAGGTCATCCTCCAAAACGTGATCCGCCAAACMGCGCTTCTTTACTGCGCCCGCTTAACACGGAAGCCAGCCGCACCAATGTGTTGGAGGAAACACCGTTCAACTGACGACCGAGGTCAGCCTGCAGGCGCCCGGCCCGTCACAAGGAGTTGCTAGAGAGCGATGAGCCAAGTAAAGCCCCCCCGGCCAAACCCTCCCCTAACCAGGACAACGCTGAGCCAATTGTGTGCCACCCTATGGTGGGTCTCCCGATCACGGCCTGTTGTGATACAGTCCGGGATCAAATCCGGGTCTGTAGTGACGCTCTAGCACTGCGATGCAGTGCCTTGGACCACTGCGCCACTCGGGAGGCMCTGTTTTCCGATTATTTAAACTCTTAGATGAGTTCATGCATTGATTTGACAAAGTACGGGACCACACACACGCATAAATGTGTGCTCACACATACACATACATTTTAATGTGTATATACTGTACATACCACACACACTTAATGTATTTCCATTTCCTTGGCATCAGTAGAGTATTCCATTACAATCCGTGTCATGTGGAGAACAGCTAGAAACAGTCTAAAAACACATAAGGGCGAGGACCAGAATAACTACCTACTGGGCACAGGCATCAGTTCAACATCTAGTTTTGATTTACATTTGGTTGAGTTGTCAACTAATGTCTATTCTGATTAGTAGTAAACAGCAGCCGGTAGTTCTGGTTCCTGTGCATTTCTTCCYTCTCAAGACAGGAAGTCAGTAAACCTACACAGGCTTTTGGTCAAGCCAGACAGAGGAACTGCTTGAAGCGTTTTATGGAGGAACTTGGGAGTGCGGCTCACAGATGTTGAGTTTATCCAACAAAGAGGAGGGAGAAAGTCGAAGTGGGGATCGATGGCTTGTATTTGCTAAAATGCCAGATTGGTCGTAATAACCAATTGTGTTATTCTAGCCACAGCAGTGTTTCCTCTGCAAAAATGTTATGTATAAAGAGYGAGAAGCTCAATTCTAGTGCCCTTTTAAAAAGGAATTCTACTCCAACATGAACAAAAATAATATGATGCTGACACCATCTAAAATATATTTCCAACTCCAGAAATGAGCCGAATAACATAATGGTAAAATTATTTCAACAAATTGGACCGTACATATAGCCTATGCATGGTCCATATTATCAGGTATGCTATTAGCAATAAGCATGATCACCTGTAGCCCAACTGATGCAGCATAGTGGCTATAAATAAATAGGGTTTGCCTGTCTGCATTTACCCTATTGGGCTAATCATTAGCTAGGTCTCAAATATAATATTTTAACTAGTTAGCATCCTATGGGGAATTTTATGTCCCAAAAAACATTTAGCCCCACTCTCCTTTATGCACTCATGACTAATTGCAGAGCTGTAAATTGCTTAGCTATGAAGCTGCTAAAAACTGGGTTTAAAATGGTGCAGTTCACTCATATTTAGGAGTTGAAAAATAAATAAAGTAGAAATGGAAAGCTGGAATCCCCCTCTTTTTAACAAAGGCCATAGAAACTGCTGTTTTCCCATGATTGCAAGAATTGTGGTGCATTGACTGCTTGTCAGAGTGCAGGTTCCCCTCCCTATGGTACTCCTAACCTACTCCTAAATGTGCTTTGAGAGGAATATTTCTCTCACATAGAACACACAACAACAAGCTGACTATGTTAAATACAGGTGATCAACTATCCTATAATGGGGTTGTCAGATTTTTCTGTTCTTTACTCGTTTTGTTTGCAGAGGAAAAGTAAATGTGGACTGTTCTGTTCAAAGTGCACATCCACAGAAATATTTTATGTTTCATATTTTTGGGGAGTGGCGGCAATGATTTTGCTGTAGCGCAGCACCTCAGTTAAATGACTGCAGCGGAAAACACTGAGCCACAGAATGAGGTGTGTGGACAGGACACTAAGCTGGCCAGTTGAGTGGTCTCTCTGACATCGTTACCTTTTATTAAGATATACGAAATACAAGAGACGAGAGGATCATGCGACAGTGACTTATGTACTATTAAACTGTGCTTCTATTTGTTATTTCTGGTACTTTACACTCCGAAGAGTTCAAGGGTCACAGAGGATACCTGGGGTGAGAAGTAGCCAGTCGCTAAAGAAAACAAAGTTTTCCAGTAACCATTATCAACTGAACACACACAGACAGGGACCCAACAGAAAGGCCATAGAGGAAGTTAGGTCTGGTTAGAAACAGTGGGAGAGCAACCCAAATGTTAGTGAGTGAGAGAATCCCTCCCTGATCATTGTTGGCGCACAAGTAAAATATCACCATAAAATATTGGTCTTAAAAGTGCAGTTAAGCTTAGTCTTGGCAAGAGCAGCTTGGACAGTATGGGTTTCGATTTCTCGATCAACGTTACAGTGTGCTAGTGATATCAGGGCCCATAAAGCCCAGTGAAGAGCTGCTCAGGTGCCTCTGTTTCTCGGCACTAGGTGTCACTGTTCCTCTGCTGTCTCACCAGTCCCCTCAGCCCCCTCAGCCAGTGAAAGACAGGGATGCTAAGTGCAGCTTTCACACAGAATCACCCCTGATTTCATTTCAAGGCTTCTCTCTCTCGCCACCACTTCCCAGACCCCCGTCTGTCCTTCTGTCTGTGTGTCTGTCTGGTGAGAGAATCCACACTGCAAAACATTCCGCCTGGCGCCCCAGAGAGTGGACGTTAGTTTTTCCACTACCACACACTTCACCTTCTGGTAACCCCCATTTAAACCCTGGACCTCCAGAGATAATCTGTCTGAAMAAGGGCTCCAACGATGACTGAGCCAGTCTGCCTTCTCCATATGAGTTGTTTGATATGCAGCAGCATGGACCACTGAATGGAAAATTATGTTCATGTTGTGCTAGGCAGAACACCTCCTGTGTGACCGACTATAATGGGCTATACCTCTGCCCCTTATTATGACAGACAGCAGCTGTTATTTTCATACTCCTATGAAAATAAACTCACTCTGTACTCAATGTACATTTCTCTACCATTTTCTCTTGTTGCCTTTCATCTAGCTACCTCCTCTTGTGCATTGACATTATTAGAGCAGTGATTTGGGTAAGCGTTCAACTCCACATCCGTGTTGGCCACTCTTATTTTCAAACATGTGAAAGCAATTTGCCATACTATGAGATCCCCCCCCAGTTTCAAACATATTTTCTGATGCTCCTGTACTGTAGGTCTATAATATGTGCGTGCCTGCATGTGTTGCATTCATTTCTAGACAAATACATTTTCACTAATCAATGTACTGTACTGCTCATTGGATTTTGCGTCACATTTAGCATTTTTTATGAATTTGCCACTTTTGTATTAACCAACGTGTGCCTTCCCAACATTTGTAAAGCAGCATGTCAGTTTGATTTACATTTATCTTGACTGCACTTAGGACTCCCCCACCTACTGTGCACAAATGCCAAACACTTTAAAAGCAGTTACTTTTGGGTGTGTCTATTTAGGCGGAAATCTACATTTTTGACATTACAGTTAAGAGGTTAAACTCTGAATACCTCTCGTAAAAATTACAATGAAATGAAATTCTGCTCAGATGAGGTAAATAAATAGAACATTTGGGATGGCAGCTGATGAGCTCTTGGTGTTTTAGTGGATTTCAAACGCTGAGATAATTTCAATAAAGTGAATTACATGTAATTGATGCATGCCAGTGCTAAGACTTCACTGGGAATATGTGTAATGACCAAACCAACAATGACGTTGCAGTAGCAAATAGGTAAGTAAATAACCTAGACCATAAGTTACTGTTGTTGAACCTCCTATCCAGTAAATCTGCCTGTTAAGTTAATTCATATTTATTATTGGAGTATACAGCCCGAGAACTTGGGTTTTATATGAGTTAGATTATAATTGGATATTATAAAATGGGTGGTTTGGAGTTCCCATTGTTTAGTCTATTCTGCCCATAATATACTAGACAACATACAGTGGATTTGGAAAGTATTCAGACCCCTTGACCTTTTCCACATTTTGTTATGTTACACCCTTTTTCTAAAATRGATTAAATATTTTTTTCCACTCATCAATCTACACACAATACCCCATAATGACAAAGCAATAACTGTTTTTTAGAAAATATGTCCTTTGGTCTGATGAGTCCAAATTTGAGATTTYTGGTTCCAACTGCTGTGTCTTTGTGAGACGCAGAGTAGGTGAATGGATGATCTCTGCATGTGGGGTTCCCACCTTGAAGATGTGATGGTGTGGGGGTGCTTTGCTGGTGACAATGTTGGTGATTTATTTAGAATTCAAGGCACACTTAACCAGCATGGCTACCACAGCATTCTGCAGYGATACTCCATCCCATCTGGTTTGCGCTTAGTGGGACTATCATTTGTTTTTCAACAGGATGATGACCCAAAACACACATCCAGGCTGTGTACGGGCTATTTGACCAAGGAGAGTGATTGAGTGCTGCGTCTCCACAATCACCCAACCTCAAACCAATTGAGATGGTTTGGTTTGGGATGAGCTGGACGGCAGAGTGAAGGAAAAGCAGCCAACAAGTGGTCAGTATATGTGGGAACTCCTTCAAGACTTTTGRAAAATAATTCCAGGTAACTACCTCATCAAACTGGTTGAGAGAATGCCAAGTGTGCAGGGCTGTCATCAAGGCAAAGGGTGGCTACTTTGAAGAAAATAACATATATTTAGATTTTCTTAACTTGGTTACTAAATGATAGAAAATAGTAAAAATAAAGAAAAACTCTTGAATGAGTAGGTGTGGTCTAACTTGACTGGTACTGTATGTGCCTTATTATAGGCAAGTCAACCCTGTTTTCATGATTTCTGGTAGATCATCTAAATAAATAAATCACATCACGTTTTTGGACTCATTCCGTTGTTACCTAATTAAGTAAAATACTATTGGAAATTTATGTTGAAAGTTCCATTTATATTTCTGAAACCTAAGTTGAAAGTGATGCTATTGCTGCATCCGTTGACCATAACTTTTGAATAATAGCCCAATTTATTTTGTATTAAAAAAAAAAGTTATTTTCCCTTTATTTAACCAGTTAGGCTAGTTGAGAACAAGTTATCATTTACAACTGCGACCTGGCCAAGATAAAGCAAAGCAGTTCGACACATACAACAACAGAGTTACACATGGAATAAACAAACATACAGTCAATAATACAGTAGAAAAAGTCTATATACAATGTGTGCAAATGAGGTAGGATAAAGGAGGTAAGGCAATAAATAGGCCATGGTTGTTACGTAGCAGAGCAGACAAACCAGAACACGCCATACACTCACCTAGATGAGCTGGATCACAGTCCAGGCCTAAGGGTAAGGGGAGCAGAACTGAGACATGAGCCAACTGAAGGTGAGGCTTCTACCGGCAATACTCACGGGTGGGTCGGCTGTGCAAGCCACCGGACAGGATTACTCTGTAAGCAAGAGACTGTTAACTTGTCCTCTGTTAATTAAAAAAATGTAAAAAGGAAGATGACAACTGAAGTAAAAAGAACATGTCATGCTTTTTCAATTGTTATGACTTCACTGTTAAGAACTTAATGTCATGCCGTTATGTTTGCACTTTCTATTGAAAAGGATGATGTTACGGAGTCGTTGATAGGTATTCGACTAGCCGGACTGTTCCCCGGACTCCACGTGTAGGGATTTGTACAATGCTTAACAAGGCTATTGAACTTGACATTGGTGTCTGACGTTATTCCTTTATCTAACATATCATACTGAAACAATGGTGGCGAAGTAATTACAACAGAGCAATTAAACACTGGAATGGTAGATGTGCAGAAGATGAATGTGCAAGTAGAGATACTGGGGTGCAAAGGAGCAAAATAAAGGAATCTGAAAAGACTCATATACCGCATGATGGTGTACTTACTCCATGCACATGCTAAAAGAAAGAAACGACGTGGCTAGCTAAGTGTGTCATTGTAGAAAAGTATTTATGATTAAAAAAATCTGATCGCTTAAAAGTTTTGTTCATGTACAGTTGAAGTCGGAGTTTACATACATCTTAGCCAAATACATTTAAACACAGTTTTTCACAATTCCTGAAATTTAATCCTAGTAAAAAATCCCTGTYTTAGGTCAGTTAGGATCACCACTTTATTTTAAGAATGTTAAATGTCAGAATAATAGTAGAGAGAATTATTTATTTTAGCTTTTATTTCTTTAATCACATTCCCAGTGAGTCAGAAGTTTACATACACTCAATTAGTATTTGGTAGAATTGCCTTTAAATTGTTTAACTTGGGTCAAACGTTTCGTGTGGTCTTCCGCAAGCTTCCCACAATAAGTTGGGTGAATTTTGGCCCATTCCTCCTGACAGAGCAGGTGTAACTGAATCAGGTTTGGAGGCCTCCTTGCTCACACACGCCTTTTCAGTTCTGCCCACACATTTTCTATGGGATTGAGGTCAGGGCTTTGTAATGGCCACTCCAATGCCTTGACTTTGCTGTCCTTAAACCATTTTGCCACAACTTTGGAAGTACGAATGGGGTCATTGTCCATTTGGAAAACCCATTTGCGACCAAGCTTTAACTTCCTGACTGATGTCTTGAGATGTTGCTTCAATATATCCAAAATAATTTTCCTCCCTCATGATGCCATCTATTTTGTGAAGTGCACCAGTCCCTCCTGCAGCGAAGCACCCCCACAACATGACGCTGCCACCCCCATGCTTCACGGTTGGGATGGTGTTCTTCGGCTTGCAAGCATCCCCCTTTTCCTCCAAACATAACGATGGTCATTATGGTCAAACAGTTCTATTTTTGTTTCATCAGACCAGAGGACATTTGTCCAAAAAGTACAATCTTTGTCCCCATGTGCAGTTGCAAACCGAAGTCTGGCTTTTTTATGGGGATGAATACTTTCATCCCCATTGGCATTTTTCTTATTTTGTTGCCCTACAACCTGCAATTCAACTAGATGTTTGGGGGGGTTGTATCATTTGATTTTCACAACATGCCTACCACTTTGAAGCGGACAAATATTTTTTCTTGTGAAACATACAAGAAATAAGMCAAAAAAATTSAAAACTTSAGCGCGAAWAATTATTCACCCCCCCCAAAGTCAACACTTTGTAGAGCCACCTTTTGCAGCAATTACAGCTGCAAGTCTCTTGGGATATGTCTCTATAAGCTTGGCACATCTAGCCACTGGGATTTTTGCCCATTCTTCAAGGCGAAACTGCTCCAGCTCCTTCAAGGTGAATGGGTTCCTGCTGGTGTACAGCAATCTTTAAGTCATACCACAGATTCTCAATTGGATTGAGGTCTGGGCTTTGACTAAGCCATTCCAAGACATTTAAATGTTTCCCCGAAAACCACTCAAGTGTTGTTTTAGCAGTATGATTAGGGTCATTGTCCTGCTGGAAGGTGAACCTGCGTCCAAATCTCAAATCTCTGGAAGACTGAAACAGGTTTCCCTCAAGAATTTCCCTGTATGTAGCGGCATCCATCAGTTTCCCTGTCCCTGCCGATGAAAAACATCGGGGATGATGTTCTTGGGGTGATGAGAGGTGTTGGGTTTGTGCAAGACATAGCGTTTTCCTTGATGGCCAAAAAGCTACATTTTAGTCTCATCTGACCAGAGTACCTTCTTCSATATGTTTGGGGAGTCTCCCACATGCCTTTTGGCRAACACCAAACGCACCCCCTGAACTATGTTAAACTGCAATCAAGATTAAAGACCAGTAAAAGAACAGCATCTTTCCTGATCTCCGGAGCATAATCTCCATATCTTTGCCTACTCACACCAGTGATAATTCCCTGATGTTTTCATCCTTTTCAACACACCGTCACAATATGGGAATGATTCAAGGCTGCAAGTTCATTTGCAGTAGGACCAATAGAAAAATCATATCAGATTTTGGAACCAGTCCTATTGGACTCGTACAGGATTCTATCTTATAGGATAAAAACCTAGAGGATAGGTTCGATTTTCTTTTTTATTGCTCTGAAAACTTTCTTGAGCGTTCTTCATGGATGAATTAGATTTATGTCCCTCCTGGCTGAAAAGAAAGGTTAGCTGTTATTTATATCTTAGAGATATGGAGAAGAAAGTTCTCCCATATTGCCCTAAGTCATTGTATTGGAACGAGGTAGGCCTTTGCTGACTGTGAATCTCATATTTCAGAAGGACTTTGAAGAACGAGAGAAAGAACTTCCATGCTAATCCTCCAGCGTGTAGACTAGTCCTCAGGGCAACTTGTTTAATAGTTTGGGATAGGGCCATGCTCGATTGGTTGTGACAAGTTGAAAAGAGAAAGCAGAGTCCGTCTCTCCCAACCAGTCCTTCTCACCACTGTGAGTTCCTGATAAACTGCTATCTGTCGCTCTGGTCTAGACATGGCAAGGCAGCTTTTTATGCTTCACTCGCCATACACACACACGCACACACACACACACACATATTTACACACACACATACACACATATACATGCATGCAGACACACACGCACACAGAGACACATTTAAGCGTGCATGCAGACACTGATACAGACGCACACTTACACACACAGATGCGCATGAAAGTCGCACACACATAATACATAGAGTACCAGTCAAAAGTTTGGACTTTTCCAGGGTTTTTCTTTACTTTTACTATTTTCTACATTGTAGAATAATAGTGAAGACATCAAACGATGAAATAACACATGTGGAATCACATAGATTTTAGATTCGTCAAAGTAGCCACCCTTTGCCTTGATGACAGCTTTGCACACTCTTGGCATGTGTGTACGCGACCAGTAACATTTGATTTGATTTGATGTTGGTTGATCATTGCTAGACAGCCATTTTAAAGTCTTGCCATAGATTTTTAGCCAATTTATGTCAAAACTGTAACTCGGCCACTCAGGAACATTCACTGTCATCTTGTTAAGTAAGTGTATATTTGGCCTTCTGTTTTAGGTTATTGTCCTGCTGAACGGTGAATTTGTCTCCCAGTGTCTTTTGGAAAGCAGACTGAACCATGGTTTCGTCTAGGATTTTGCCTGTGTTTAGCTCTATTCTGTTTCTTTTTATTCTAAAAATCTCCCTAGTCCAAGCTGATGACAAGAATACCCATAACATGATGCAGCCACCACCATGCTTGAAAATGTATACTGTAGAGTGAAACTCAGTGATGTGTTGGGTTGGATTTGCCCCAAACATAATCCTTTGTATTCTGGACAAAAAGTTAATTTAGATGCCAAATGTTTGCAGTTTACTTTAGTGCCTTATTGCAAGGCATGCATGTTATTTTTATTCTGTACAGGCTTCTTTCTTTTCAATCTTTTATTTAGGTTACTATTGTGCAGTAACTATAATGTTGTTGATCCATCCTCAGTTTTCACCTATCACAGCCATTAAACTCTGTAACTGTTTTAAAGTCACCATTGGCTTCATGGTGAAATCCCTAAGCGGTTTCCTTCCTCTCCGGCAATTGAGATAAGAAGGATGCCTGTATCATGGTTGTRACTTGGTGTATTGATACACCATCCAAAGTGTAATTAAATAACTCAAAGGGATATTCAATGTCTGCTTTTTTTATTTTTACCCATCTACCAATAAATGCTCTTCTTTGCGAGGCATTTGAAAACCTCCCGGTCGTTGTGGTTGAATCTGTGTTTGAAATTCACTTCTCGACTGAGGGACCTTAGAGATACAGTGCATTGTGAAAGTATTCAGACCCAGTCCCTTTTTCCACATTTTGTTATGTTACAGCATTATTTTACACACAATTTTAGAAAATTTAGAATAAGTATAAAACAGATACCTTATTTACATTAATATTCAAACCCTTTGCTATGAGACTCGAAATTGAGCTGAGGTGCATCCTTTTCCAATCGATCATCCTTGAGATGTTTCTACAACTTGATTGGAGTCCACCTGTGGTAAATTCAATTGATTGGACATGATTTGGAAAGGCACACACCTGTCTATATAAGGTCCCACAGTTGACAGTGCATGTCAGAGCAAAAACCAAGCCATGAAGTTGAAGGAATTGTCCGTAGGGCTCCGAGACAGGATTGTGTCGAGGCACAGATCTGCGGAAGGGTAACAAAACATTTCTCCAGCATTGAAGGTCCCCAAGAACACAATGGCCTCCATCATTCTTAAATGGAAGAAGTTTGGAATCACCAAGACCCTTCCTAGAGCTGGCCGCCCAGCCAAACTGAGAAATCGGGGASAAATGCCTTGGTCAKGGAGGTGACCAAGAACCTGATGGTCACTCTGACAGAGCTCCAGAGTTCCTCTGTGGAGATGGGAGAACCTTCCAGAAGGACAACCATCTCTGCAGCATTCCACTAATCATGCCTTTATGGTAGAGTGGCCAGATGGAAGCCACTCCTCAGTAAAAGGCACATGACAGCCCGCTTGGAGTTTGCCAAAAGGCAATTAAAGGACTCTGAGACCATGAAACAAGATTATCTGGTCTGATGAAACCAATATTGAACTATTTGACCTGAATGCCAAGCATGACGTCTGGAGGAAACCTGGCACCATCCCTACAGTGACGCAGGGTGTTGGCAGCCTCATGCTGTGGGGATAATTTTCTGCGGCAGGGACTGGGAGACTAGTCAGGATCGAGGGAAAGATGAATGGAGCAAAGTATAGAGAAATCCATAATAAGAATCTGCTCCAGAGCGCTCAGGACCTCAGACTGGGACGAAGGTTCACCTTCCAACAGGACAACAACCCTAAGCACACAGCCAAGACAACGCTGGAACGGCTTCGGGACAAGTCTCTGAATGTCCTTGAGTGGCCCAGCCAGAGCCCGGACTTGAACTCGATCGAACATCTCTGGAGAGACCTGAAAATAGCTGTGCAGCGACACTCACCATCCAATCTGACAGAGCTCGAGAGGATCTGCAGAGAAGAATGTGAGAAACTCCCCAAATACAGGTGTGYCAAGCTTATAGCGTCATACCCAAGAAGACTCGAGGCTGTAATCATTGACAAAGGTGCTTCAGCAAAGTACTTAGTGAAGGGTCTGAATACTTATGTAAATGTGATATTTCAGTTATTTTTTTTATATATTTTTGTAAACCTGTTTTTGCTTTGTCATTATGGGGTATTGTGTGTAGATTCATGAGGAAAAAAAGTAATATAATTCGTTTTAGAATAAGGCTGTAACATTTTCCACATTATTCCAAAATGTGGAAAAAGTCAAGGGGTCTGAATACTTTCCAAATGCACTGTAATTGTATTTGTGGGGTACAAAGATGAGGTAGTCATTCAAAAATCATGTTAAACACTATTATTGTTCACAGAGTGAGTCCATGCAACTTATGTGACTTTTTAAACTCATTTTTACTCCTGAACTTATTTAGACTTGCCATAACTAATGTGTTGAATACTTATTGACTCAAAAAATGTCAGCTTTTCATTTATTATTAATTTGTAAAATATACACTTTGACATCATGAGGTAGGGCAGTGAAACAAAATCTAAATTTAATCAATTTTATATTCAGCCTGTAATGCAACAAAATGTTGAAAAAGTCATATTTTCTKAAGGCACTATAAAGCCACAGCCTAATCAGGCACTAC
Organism: Salvelinus sp. IW2-2015; assembly: GCF_002910315.2. Classification (NCBI taxonomy): domain Eukaryota; kingdom Metazoa; phylum Chordata; class Actinopteri; order Salmoniformes; family Salmonidae; genus Salvelinus; species Salvelinus sp. IW2-2015. Next base: position 24,057,701 of record NC_036849.1, read on the forward strand.
TTAATGACAATCCATGGCAAACAYATACCAAGACTGAGATTAAGAAGAAGCCAGAAGGCTAAGTACATGTGATTAAACTACTCACTGGCTTTAGCATAATTTTCCTATTTTATTGTTAGCATGGTAAATAAATATCTCCTGCAGCCTTGTCCCCAGAGATTGATGAGAAGTAAAAGGAAATTAACGTAGAGATTTTCTGTTACATAGGCAAATCGTAGAACCCAGTAGTGAACTTTCAGGCAAACTTGACACAGTAGAGTAACATTGAGGTAAGCCCCCCCCCCCCACGCCACGTCTATTTCTATGGGCACAAGCGCTGTTCATGACACAAACTGTTCACATCCCTCTTGTAAGCGGAGAGAACATTTTGCAGGTTTATAGCTTATTTCCTGCAATTCTACACATTTTGTCATGTGGTACAGATTTTTTTCTCAGTTTTACAAAAACTTATTTGGGATCAGTGTCCCTTCCACGGGACGGTTGAGCTAACGTAGGTTTATGTGATTAGCATGAGGTTGTAAGTAACAAGAACATTTCCCAGGACATAGACATATCTGATATTGGCAGAAAGCTTAAATTCTTGTTAATCTAACTGCACTGTCCAGTTTACAGTAGCTATTACAGTGAAATAATACCATGCTATTGTTTGAGGAGAGCGCACAGTTTTGAACATGAAAAGTTATTAATAAACAAATTTGGCACATTTGGGCAGTCTTGATACAACATTTTGAACAGAAATTCATTGGTTCATTGGATCAGTCTAAAACTTTGATCATACACTGCTGCCATCTAGTGGACAACATCTAAATTGCAGCTGGGCTGGAATAATACATTATGGCCTTTCTCTTGCATTTCAAAGATGATGGTACAAAAAAAATACAAAATAATGTTTTTTTCTTCTTCTTTGTATTATCTTTTACCAGATCTATTGTGTTATATTCTCCTTCATTCCTTTCACATTTCCACAAACTTCAAAGTGTTTCCTTTCAAATGGTACCAAGAATATGCATATCCTTGCTTCAGGGTCTGAGTTACAGGCAGTTCGAATTGGGTATGTCATTTTAGGCGAAAATTGATCTTAAGAGGCTCATTTTCTTGCAATTCTATAAACATTTTGCCATGTTTAACATGTATTAATAAGATTTAAGTGACTCAAACACAGTGGTGGAAAGGTTCTTAATTGTCATACTTGAGTAAAAGTGAAGATACCTTAATAGAAAATAACTCAAGTCAAAGTGAAAGTCACCCAGTAAAATACTAGTTGAGTAAAAGTCTAAAAGTATTTGGTTTTAAATATACTTAAGTATCAAAAGTAAATGGAATTTCTAAAATGCACTTAAGTATCATAAGTAAAAGTACAAGTATAAACCATTTCATATTCCTTATATTAAGCAAACCAGACAGCACAATTTTATTTTATTTATTTATTGGCGGATAGCCAGGGGCACACTCCAACAGTCAGACATAATTTACAAACAAAGCATTTGTTTTTAGTGAGTCTGCCAGATCAGAGGCAGTAGGGATAATCAGGGATGTTCTCTTGATAAGTATGTGAATTGGACCATTTTCCTGTCAAAATGTACRAGTACTTTTGGGTGTCAGGGAAAATATATGGAATAAAAAGTACATTATTTTCTTTAGGAATGTGAAAGTAAGTTGGCAAAAAATATAAATAGTAAAGTACAGATACCCCCAAAAACTACTTAAGTAGTACTTTAAAATATTTTTACTTCAGTACTTTACACCACTGCTCAAACATTACAACAAAATGAATGGGCTAAAATCGTAGCTGAAAAGCTGATGATGTGGGCTAGTTGATCTGTACATTTCTGACAAGTTATAAATAGCTCTCTAAGGTATGCAATTACTGACATGACAAGAGGAAAACTGATGATTCACTACCCAATTTCGAAATTGCACCTTGTGCATTCTACTCTTCTACATGTGCAACCCCCCCCACGCAGCCCACAATTTTGGAACCACTGGATTATGCAACCACAACGGCAGTTGATTGATGATACCAATGCTAACCAAATACCAGTGATAGCATCATTCTCTTGAATGATCACTGCTTTTCTTACTCTATAATAAAGAACCAGAAACCCCCTTCCCATCTTTATTGGTGCCTATGTCATTCAGGCCAGTCGGCCCCAGACCAAAAGGATCCGTGGCCACCCAGGTCTCTGTGACGGGGAAACAGATTGGAATGGATCGCTGCCCCACAGGCGAAGAGAAACCCTGAAATGATCACTGTGTGTCTGTCTCATATTCTTCCTGCCAAGCGATTTTTGCTAATTGGAGCAGATGCTATGGCTGCCTCACTGTGCTGTGCTTAAACACTTGTAGCTGAAATCCCTCCCAGAGTTGTCCCAGTAGAGAGTAGACTAGACTAGAAAGCCCAGGCTCCCAGCGCTACATTTTCCATTCTCCTGGACAATGCCAATCCAGTTGATTTATGGCTGGCTCTGCGGACCTACCCACATGAAAGCACCTTTTTTCTTTCAGGCATCGTACAATCTCCATGTTCAACGATGGCAATTAAACATTTTATTTTGGGATACTATAAAATGCTATTATGTGGTAAAACCTCAAACTCAAAATGTAGTACATCACTGCAGTTATAAATAATTGGACAGTGAACACAACAATGTGTTTTATATGCTTTTGATAGGCGTAATYTTTTATTCCAAATTACTGTGATCAAGGTCTTATGCATAATTGCGCATAATGCAACAATGCTTTCTTTTTTTTGGTAATTCTTTCCTTTCTCAAACCATAACAACCGTACATAAAGAAAAGACAAACAGACAAGCACACAGCTACCATACACATTACGTAGTATGTCTCACAACCTCACTCCCCTGCATCCTTCATCCCCTGGAATTTTCCAGTGCTTGCAACACTCTATGCCATATGACCTCAAATTGCAACAATACTGTCTTATATTCCTTGCACATCATCTTTTTGTAATTGTGAAGTCGAGCTAATTTTCTGTAGTGAGGAGCTGTGAAATTGTGCTTAACTTGGAAAGTAGCCTACTGCTTACTTTATACCGAGAACTTGAGGCTCTCCTTGAAGACATTGTTATAAAATTATAAAATCCCTTTAATCATCTAAGGATCACATACTGTTGTAGAAATAAACTCATTCACCACAGGGTAGAGTCCATTACATTAGGTCTAGCTTCGTGAAACAGGCCCATGAGAGACTGGGCTTGATGTAGAGCATGTGTCAACAAGGAATCAGGAAGCATAAACRCACTAATGATGTCACTAATGAGTGGTGTATCAACACTTAACTCTTCAGCCAGGTGTTAATCAAACTGGACGTGTCTGCCGTACTCCGAGCTGCTCTCTGTCTTCAGCCAAGCCATCATTCAGGACCTATACTGTAAGATGTAAATATTTAAAGGTCCCAAACAGTCATTCTGATTCCCATGTAAAATAGACTTTTGAGTGACTAAAATATCACCCATAATATTTTTGGAGGATAGAAATACTCAACATTTTAAAATATATTTCTCTCTCATGGCAAACTACAAGGAAGTTTGAAAAGACAGTCTGAGTGGGCGGGGAGCTGATTATTTAGATACTGTTAGCACTTGTTGGCATATAGCAACACCCTAAAATAATAGGCTTTAGATGAGGCAGGTGAACCTGCAGCCACAGTTCTTCAATAACACTTGACATGAGATATTCTCTAAGCGTTACTGGGACATGGCTCAGAATATACACTACCGTTCAAAAGTTGGGGTCACTTAGAAATGTCCATGCTTTGAAAGAAAAGCAAWTTTTTTTGTCCATTCAAATATATTCAAATTGATCAGAAATACAGTGTAGACATTGTTCATGTTGTAAATGACTATTGTAGATGGAAATGGCTGATTTTTTATGGAATATCTACACAGGCGTACAGAGGCCCACTATCAGCAACCATCACTCCTGTGTTCCAATGGCACGTTGTGTTAGCTAATCMAAGCTTATCATTTGAAAAGGCTAATTGATCTTTAGAAAACCCTTTTGCAATTATGTTAGCACAGCTGAAAACTGTTGTTCTGATTTAAAGAAGCAATAAAACTGGCCTTCTTTAGACTAGTTGAGTATCTGGAGCATCAGCATTTGTGGGTTCGATTACAGGCTCAAAATGTCTAGAAACAAAAAACTTTCTTCTGAAACGTTGTACGAGATCTTCAGTTTCTTGGCAATTTCTTGCATGGAATAGCCTTCATTTCTCAGATCAGGAATAGACTGACGAGTTTCAGATAAAAGTTATTAGTTTCGGCCGGTGCAAAACACTCCTACATGGGATCCCGGATGAGTTTAATTGAAACCCCTCAATGATTTGGATGTTGTTTTACCTGGGTGCACCTTGTGTAGTAACCGCATCCCCTGACTACTTTTCACTTGTGGGTGGAGACTTCAGATTTTCTGGGAACACACTGAAAAGTAACACATTTGGATCATAATAATGACGAGAATTTATTCTACATGCATGTTTGAAACAGCGATGCTGTCAGTCGAGCCTGGTCAGTTGTCTGATGCTAGCATGCATTTGCACACTTGCAGTGTTAGCTATCTAACGTTAGCAATCTATGTTTTGTGTAAGAAAGTATGATATTGTGGTGCATGAACTGGTCATATGTGTTAGCTAACGTTAGTCTTACGTTGGATAACGTTAGCTGGCTATCAGAGCAGCCAAGGACGTTCGCTAGGGTATTTGTGCATATTTGTTTGTGCTCTGATTACACGTAAGTGTCTAGGTCAGCAGTTTACACATGACTTCAGCCTTATATGAAAAACCTTACTTGGCAGAATATACCTAGCTTTCCTCGCTTGTTGGTTAGCTACCAAGCTAATGTTAGCTCTTATCTGACTGGTATAAAGTTACTTTAGCTAGCTACCTAGCTAATCAAAAACAACCACATTCATTGGCTAGTTACCATTCTTTGCCTGTTTGTTAGCTAGCTACAGAGACTAGCTGCTGAACTTTGGACAAGCAACCTAACGTAAGCTAACATTAGCTAGCTTCCTAGCTAATCAAAATATCTGTTTTGTATTTTTTGATCAACTTCAGCTTGAATACCACCATATAGCTAGCTATATACAGTAGCCTAGATTTGTTCACATACACTTCTTATGACTGGCAGCATGGTGCAAGCAGCTGTGTTAGAACTCTGAGCTTCCGCAAAAAAATATTTTTGTTTTGTCAAATGCTACAAAAAGCTAGCAAATTGTTGGTTTTAATGGCCAGAAGTTATCACGCGAGAGCAATAAATGATACATTTAATCAACACGGTTGCCCCAAACGGATTCAGTCCGAAAGGTGGCATGTCTAATGGGCACTTTATGGATGCTGTAGTCTCGTTTTTATCTGAAGCCTAGATAGTTGATTTGCGAAGTGTCATATTGGCTTAGATTGAGCTTCAATCAATCCCTATAATGGAGGTGGCTTCTCTGTGGCAACAAGTTATATATTTGGTTCACCTCATTTCTTATTCTATGGTCTGTGAGGTTCTGGTCCTTCCTCATGTTAGTCTTCCATCTCTCACACCAAGACAAAGCAAAGCAGTCCAAGCATCCCCAATGAGATGAGAGAATCTGGCTTGCGCAGGTGACATAAGTGGACACAATTTATTACAGTACTCACAATACTGTGGTAATAAGGATGGCTATCATTTTGAAGTATTGGCCCCATGGGAGTTTTTCATCTTTTACCAGGCAGAGGCGGCAGGAAGCCTAGTGGTTAGAGCGTTGGACTAGTAACCGAAAGGTTGCAAGATCGAATCCCCGAGCTGACAAGGTAAACATCTGTCGTTCTGCCCCTGAACAAGGCAGTTAACCCACTGTTCCTAGGCCGTCATTGAAAATAAGAATTTGTTCTTAACTGACTTGCCTAGTTARATAAAGGTAAAAAAGAAGTGTCATGACTTGTTTGTCAACACAGATTGTGACATTAATTATATTCATAATTAGTAGCATAGTAGGCTAAAGAGGAATCACACTTGTCTACAGAATGTATATATATATGCAGATATTAGACTATCACGCTACAAAGATCTGAGATCTGTCAACACCCTGTCACTCAAGAATAGAGCAAGATACTGTACTTTAGACAGGGTTTTGTTTAAAATGGGTCTGTATACCACGTGTCTCCCAGCCAGTGAAATAGATACATTACATAGAAGGGTAGCGGACCCACTATATGGCACATGGAAAATTAATTTCCTCTGGCAGCAGACCATGGAGTCAGTGTGTTTTGGTTAGTAGAGATCTTTGATGAGGAACATGCTCTTTGCCGTCTTCAGCCTGGTGGGTTATTTTAAGCGTCTCATGCGACATGACTCAACCCACTGGGCACACACGGGTTGAATCAACATGGTTTCCAATGTTTGGAGGTGTACTTCCTGTAATTATTCTCATCTGTAAAAATCATTTGATGAGCAGAGTGAAGCTTGCCAATACTATAGTTCCTGAATATTCCCTGGGAAAATATTCCCTGTATGTGACTTGATTGTGATTTGCTGAAGTATAGTATAGACTGCTCATATCATCACCTGGATACTTAGACAAAACAATGTATTTTTGAGACATTTTTATATCACACTTAAATTATTGTTGTATTTCAATGGCAAATGTATGCACTCGCTGATTTAAAAGCCATAATTCAATTAACTTTATTTGCACAGTTAAGGCGTAACAAACTCAATGTGCACAGGCCAGTTCAAAACAGATGTGATGCATTTGCTGAGCTTTTGTCGTGCAGTACACTTGGCCAGTTGGAAGGGATTGTAAGGGGGTCATTTGACAGCAATATTGTATCTCCTCAAATGGAAAGAGGATGCAATGATTGTCAGATTGAATACCTCTGGCAACATTTCATTCGCGATTGAACTGTAAACCACAGCCCTCAGCCAGTATATGTTGCCCACTAAGGTTTATTGTTGGTACTTGAATCGCCTCTAACTCAGAGAAAATAGTGTTTAACCTTAGGGGGAGTGTGCTAGAAGAGGCTACATCAACATAATGTGAATATTTTAAGGGAAATGTCATTCAAAAAAGTTGGTGGTGGCAAGTCTGGAAATTATATTTATTTTACTCCTGTGCCAACTCATTATAACCTTCTCACAGAAAAGTGATTTTCTCAGCTGTGAAGGTCCATGAGGCACCACAAGTCTGGCTTCTAACAAATGGGTCCTGCTTAATTTCCATCGCTACTTGACACCTGACACTGAAATTACATTTATCACACTTATATCCCCGTTGAGAGACTGCTAAATTCAGCWTAGCAAAAAAGCTGTACAGCAATGTATTCAGATACAAAGAATGTTTAATCAAGTAAAAACTATGGCTTTAAGGTTTACACTAGTAGGTAGAATAGCATTCCGTCATCTTCATCTGGGAGTCTAAGGTATGTTTTTACTGGGAAGGGCGGATTGGTCAGGAAGGCTAGGAGCAGCCCTATAAACACAAAATGATACAGCAGGAAACACGTCTTCTGCAATATTACGTAACAGGACTTAAATGTGGATTTTACATACTTTCACTCTCTTGAAATATTCTTTGCCACAACCCAAATGTGAATATTTCAAGCTTGACTTCCGTATTACTTATATAGTTGACAATTTATGGCAAAGAATAATGTACACGGTTAGCCGGTTACATTTTTCACTAACTTACTGTATTAATCAACAGTATGCTACTGAATACAGTAGAAGGCGCAGTAAAATACCATAATTTGTTTTCCAGCACACTGTAAGAGCTTAGTGTAATTTTAACAGTAAAACCCTGAAGAATGCACATTAAATACCGCAAATGTGTTTTAGAGTATTAAGTATGGTGCATTGTGGGAATTTTGTTGGCGGGGAAAGAGTCTCTGGCTCATTAACATATATATWTTTTTAACACTTCTGACCTTAAGGCACTACAGAGGGTAGTGCGTACGGCCCAGTACATCACTGGGGCCAAGCTTCCTGCCATCCAGGACCTCTATACCAGGCGACGTTAGAGGACGGCTCTAAACATTGTCAAAGACTCCAGCCACCCTAGTCATAGATGGTTCTCTCTGCTACCGCATGTCAAGCGGTACCGGAGGGCCAAGTCGAGGTCCAAAAGACCTTAACAGCTTCTACCCCCAAGCCATAAGACACCGGAACAGCTAATCAAAGGGCTACCCAGACCCCTCTTTTACGCTGCTGCTACTCTCTGTTTATTATCTATGCATAGTCACTTTAACTCTACCTACATGTACATATTACCCCGCACATTGACTCTGTACCGGTACCCCATGTATATACACTGCTCAAAAAAATAAAGGGAACACTAAAATAACACATCCTAGATCTGAATGAAATATTCTTATTAAATACTTTTTTCTTTACATAGTTGAATGTGCTGACAACAAAATCACACAAAAACTTTCAATGGAAATCAAATTTATCAACCCATGGAGGTCTGGATTTGGAGTCACACTCAAAATTAAAGTGGAAAACCACACTACATGCTGATCCCAACTTTGATGTAATGTCCTTAAAACAAGTCAAAATGAGGTTCAGTAGTGTGTGTGGCCTCCCCGTGCCTGTATGACCTCCCTAACAACGCCTGGGCATGCTCCTGATGAGGTGGCGGCTGGTCTCCTGAGGGATCTCCTCCCAGACCTGGACTAAAGCATCCGCCAACTCCTGGACAGTCTGTGGTGTGGCGTTGGTGGATGGAGCGAGACATGATGTCCCAGATGTGCTCAATTGGATTCAGGTCTGGGGAACGGGCGGGCCGGTCCATAGCATCAATGCCTTCCTCTTGCAGGAACTGCTGACACACTCCAGCCACATGAGGTCTAGCATTGTCTTGTATTAGGAGGAACCCAGGGCCAACCGCACCAGCATATGGTCTCACAAGGGGTCTGAGGATCTCATCTCGGTACCTAATGGCAGTCAGGCTACCTCTGGCGAGCACATGGAGGGCTGTGCGGCCCCCAAAGAAATGCCACCACACATGACTGACACCCGCCAAACCGGTCATGCTGGAGGATGTTGCAGGCAGCAGAACGTTCTCCACGGCGTCTCCAGACTCTGTCACGTGCTCAGTGTGAACCTGCTTTCATCTGTGAAGAGCACAGGGCGCCAGTGGCGATATTTGCAAATCTTGGTGTTCTCTGGCAAATGCCAAACGTCCTGCAGTGTTGGGCTGTAAGCACACCCCCACCTGTGGACGTCGGGCCCTCATACCACCCTCATGGAGTCTGTTTCTGACCGTTTGAGCAGACACATGCACATTTGTGGCCTGCTGGAGGTCATTTTGCAGGGCTCTGGCAGTGCTCTCCTGCTCCTCCTTGCACAAAGGCGGAGGTAAGCGGTCCTGCTGCTGGGTTGTTGCCCTCCTACGGCCTCCTCCACGTCTCCTGATGTACTGGCCTGTCTCCTGGTAGCGCTGTCAGGGTCGTCTGTCTCTGTGACTTTCAGCTTCCACCCGTTACAGATTCCCTCTTTCTTTATGGATGGGTAGTGAGAGCAGACTGCTGAGCGCCATGCAGTTGGCTGGTCAGTGAGAAAGATGAGATTAGTCCACATCACGTTTTTTTATAGAAGTCTGGGAAAAGTTGTTTCTGGCCTCTCTTTAGTAGTTTCTGTTTAAAATCTTTCCTCGTTTTTGGCCTCTGGAGGGTAGAGAAGGGATTGAGCGCTGAGGGGAGTTGGGACATGGTGCCTGTGGGCTCTGCTTCTGCTGCTCTGTTTCTGCTGATGCTGCACCGTTGCCACGGCAACCAGTTTTGTTTGTCTGTTGCTGTTGCTAGCTAGCTCTAATTTAGCTTTAAAAGAAAATGCATAAAAGAGTGCCTCCATGCTCTGGACACTACGCTGACAGACACAGCAAACCTTCTTGCCACAGCTCACATTGATGTGCCATCCTGGATGAGCTGTACTACCTGAGCCACTTGTGTGGGTTGTAGACTCCGTCTCATGCTACCACTAGAGTGAAAGCACTGCCAGCATTCAAAAGTGACCAAAACATCAGCCAGGAAGCATAGGAAGTGGTCTGTGGTCACCACCTGCAGAACCACTCCTTTATTGGGGGTGTCATGCTAATTGCCTATAATTTCCACCTGTTTGTCTATTCCATTTGCACAACAGCATGTGAAATTTATTGTCAATGCAGTGTTGCTTCCTAAGTGGACAGTTTGATTTCACAGAAGTGTGATTGACTTGGAGTTACATTGTGTTGTTTAAGTGTTCCCTTTATTTTTTTGAGCACTGTATTGTTATTTTACAGCTGCTGTTGAATTATTTGTTACTTATTTTCAATTTTTTAACACTTGTTTTTCTTAACTGCATTGTTGTTTGAGGGCTTGTAAGTAAGCGTTTCACTGTAAGGTCTAAACCTGTATTTGTCGCATGTGTCGTGTCTTTGGCTATGCCGGATTAATTGCTATGACATGCTATTCTATAAAATACTTTCTCCGTAATTAATATCACCTGATTGAGCTAATCGGGTACATGTAATTAACTAGAGAGTCGGGCACCACGAAATAATATTTATAGAGCAGTTATCTTCCGAATAAACTCTTAAAGATTTAGCAATATTTTACATCAATAGCAGTCAACATCGTCATCTTTCTTCAGTCTCATATTCTGAAAGTTGTAAATTATTGGTTATCTGCAAGAATCCTGGCTAACAAGTTGAATCAGCAATACAAAATTGGGTTTAATTATTTATTTAMTATATACCTAACGAATCACACATACACAATTAAATCATAACTAACTCTGTCCTTTGAAGAATGTCTCTGGTCACTGGATACGTTGTAGTAACGTCGTTGTGTAGTAGACGGGATACTCTGACTGTCCTTCCTAACCTGCGTTTGTAGCAGCTGTTGCTAACTCAACGGCTAGGAGGTATCACTTCTGTAGTGAATATGAGTTCAAAGTTCATACCATTCACAACCAAAGTTCATGCTGATGTTGRCTTAGTTCTGTAGTTATTATCTGAACCATGGGATCGTCACCCTCATCTCCTCGGAACAGAAGGTTATATTTTTGTCAATGGCTTTATATAGTGGAGGGAGAGGGGTGTGTCTGAAAAGTTTGTAACCCATGTCTCTTCACAGGGGCGGGCCACTGGTTGAGCAGAGGCCCAAACTTATGAAAACCCAAATCTCTCATTTGGAAGCTAAAATTACATTTCATCTCTTCACAAATAATTTCATATTCAAACATTTGAATTAAACAACAATTCCATGTGAATCCGATACCTCTGTTTAGACTTTCCACAGTAGAGTTTATGTCATTCTATCATTGATGAGAATGTGTCAGAGGGCAACCGAACTGACATAATATACCTTAAGTACCACCGCATATGTTCAGTTTGTCGGATTACCAGAATATAGTTCATTTCCCCCCAACTTCTTATGTTCCCAGAATATCTATGTTAACCGAAGGGGCTTTCTAATGTCACATCAGTAGAGTAGGGAGGGGGGAAAGAGGTATTTATGACTGTCATAAACCTACCCCCAGGCCAACGTCATGACACATGTGACATAAGATTTGATTAATAGTCACTTTTACTATGTTGCATTGTGTGTGTCATTGCTCTGGCATCAAGTTATCAATCTGGCCCGGTATCCTGGAAGGATATTGACATCATGCCGTCAGAGGATGCCTGGTTGTTCTTTAAAAGTAATTTTCTCACCATCTTAAATAAGCATGCCCCATTCAATTAAAAAAAAWATATTTATATAATTAATGACAGATATAGCCCATGGTTCACTCCAGACCTGACTGCCCTCGACCAGCACAAAAACATCCTGTGGCGTACTGCACTAGCATCGAATAGTCCCCGCGATATGCAACTTTTCAGGGAAGTCGGGAACCAATACACAGTCAGTTAGGAAAGCAAAGGCTACCTTTTTTTGCGTCCTGTAGCTCTAACTCCCAAAAGGTGTGACACTAAAGTCCATGGAGAATAAGAGCACCTCCTACCCACTGCACTGAGGCTAGGAAACACTGTCACCACCGATAAATCCACAATAATCAAGAATTTCAATAATTTCTTTATGGCTGGCCATGCTTTCCTCCCGACTACCCCAGCCAACAGCTCCGCAGCTACTTGCCCAAGCCTCCCCAGCTTCTCCTTCAACCAAATCCAGATGGCAGATGTTCTGAAAGAGCTGCAAAACCTGGACCCATACAAATCAACGGGGCTAGACAATCTGGACCCTCTCTTTCTAAAATGATCTGCCGCCATTGTTGCAACCCCTATTACTAGTCTGTTCAACCTCTCTTTCGTATCATCCAAGATTCCTAAAGATTGGAAAGCTGCCCCGGTCATGACACTCTAGACCCAAACTGTTACAGAGCTATATCCATCCTTCCCTGCCACGTTAACAGATCACTGACCATTTAAAATCCCACTTTACCTTCTCTGTGCAATCTGGTTTCAGAGCTGGTCACGGGTGCACCTCAGCCACGCTCAAGGTACTAACCGATATCATAACCACCATCGATTTTAAAAGACAGTACTGTGCAGCCGTTTTCATTGCCCTGGCCAAGGCTTTCAACTCTGTCAATCACCGTATTCTTATCGGCAGACTCAACTTGGTATCTCAAATGACTGCCTCGCCTGGTTCACCAACTACTTCTCAGATAGTTCAGTGTGTCAAATCGGAGGCCCTGTTGTCCGGACCTCTGGCAGTCTCTGGGGCTACCACAGTTTTCAATTCTTGGGCCGACTCTTTTCTCTGTATATCAACGATGTCGCTCTTGCTGCGGGTGTTTCCTTGATCCACCTCTACACAAACGACACCATTCTGTATACACTGGCCCTTCTTTGGACACTGTTAACAAACCTCCAAACAAGCTTCAATGCAATACAACACTCTTCCCGTGGCCTCCAACTGCTCTTAAATGCTAGTAAAACTAAATGCACGCTCTTCAACCGAACGATGCCTGCATCCTCCCGCCCGACTAGCATCACTACACTGGACGGTTCTGACTTAGAATATGTGGACAACTACAAATAGCTAGGTGTCTGGTTAGACTGTAAACTCTCCTTCCAGACTCATATTAAGCAACTCCAATCCAAAATTACATCTAGAATTGGCTTCCTATTTCGCAACAAAGCCTCCTTCACTCACGCTGCCAAACATGCCCTCTTAAAACTGACTATCCTACCGATCCTTGACTTCGGCGATGTCCTTTACAAAATAGCCTCCGACAATACTCAGCAAACTGGATGCAGTCTGTCAGTGCCATCCGTTTTGTCACCCAAGCCCCATATATTCGAACTTCTAATTTTAAAAATKTATCTCTCCAGAAATAAGTCTCTCACTGTTGCCGCCTGCTACCGACCCCCCTCAGCTCCCAGCTGTGCCCTGGACACCATCTGTGAATTGATCGCYCCCCATCTAGCTTCAGAGTTTGTTCTGTTAGGTGACCTAAACTGGGATATGCTTAACACCCCGGCAGTCTAACAATGAAGCTAGAATGCCTCAATCTCACACAATCACAAGGAACCACCAGGTACAACCCTAAATCCGTAAACATGGGCACCTAATAGACATTACGTCTGACCAACTTGCCCTCCAAATACACCTCTGCTGTCTTCAACACAGATCTCAGGATCACTGCCTCATTGCCTGTATCCGCTACGGGTCGCGGTCAAACGACCACCCCTCATCACTGTCACAACGCACCCTAAAACACTTCTGCGAGCAGGCTTTCTAATCGACCTGGCCCGATACCCTGGAAGGATATTGACCTCATCCCGTCAGTTGAGGATGCCTGGTCATTCTTTAAAAGTTACTTCCTCAATATTAGACAAGCATGCTCCGTTCAAAAAATGCAGAACTAAGAACAGAATATAGCCCTTGTTCACTCCAGACCTGACTGCCCTCGACCAGCACAAAAACACCTGTGGCGAACTGCAATAGCATCGAAGAGTCCCCGCGATATGCAACTGTTCAGGGAAAGTCAGGAACCAATATACGCAGTCAGTCAGGAAAGCAAAGGCCAGCTTTTTCAAGCAGAAATTTGCATCCTCGTAGCTCTAACTCCAAAAAGTTCTGGGATACTGTAAAGTCCATGGAGAAAAAGAGCACCTCCTCCCAGCTGCCCACTGCACTGAGGCTAGGTAACACGGTCACCACGATAAAATCCGTGATAATCGAAAACTTCAACAAGCATTTCTCAACGGCTGGCCATGCCTTCCTCCTGGCGACTCCAACCTTGGCACACAGCTCCGCCCCCCCCGCTGTCTACTCGTCCAAGCCTCCCCAGCTTCTCCTTTACCCAAATCCAGATAGCAGATGTTCTGAAAGAGCTGCAAAACCTGACCATACAAATCAGCTGGCTTGACAATCTGGACCCCCTATTTCTGAAACTGTCCGCCGCCATTGTCGCACCCCCTATTACCAGCCTGTTCAACCTCTCCTTCGTATCATCTGAGATCCCAAGCCGTCTTCATCGACCTGGCCAAGGCTTTCGACTCTGTCAATCACCATATTCTTATCGGCAGGACTCAGTAGCCTCGGTTTTTCTAATGACGCGCTTGCCTGGTTCACCAACTACTTTGCAGACAGAGTTCAGTGTGTCAAATGCGAGGGCATGTTGTCCAGTCCTCTGGCAGTCTATATGGGGGTACCAACAGGGTCAATTCTCGGGCCGACTCTTTTCTCTGTATATATCAATGATGTTGCTCTTGCTGCGGGCGATTCCCTGATCCACCTCTACGCAGACGACACCATTCTGATACTTCTGGGCTTCCTTGGACACTGTGCTATCTAACCTCCAAACGAGCTTCAATGCCATACAACATCCTTCCGTGGCCTCCAACTGCTTTAACGCTAGTAAAGACCTAATGCATGCTTTTCAACCGTTCGCTGCCTGCACCCGCACGCCCGACTAGCATCACCACCCTGGACGGTTCCGACCTAAAATATGTGGACATCTATAAGTACCTAGGTGTCTGGCTAGACTGCAAATCTCCTTCCAGACTCATATCAAACATCTCCAATCCAAATCAATCTAGAGTCGGCTTTCTATTTCGCAACAAAGCCTCCTTCACTCACGCCGCCAAACTTACCCTAGTAAAACTGACTATCCTACCGATCCTCGACTTCGGCGATGTCATCTACAAAATAGCTTCCAATACTCTACTCAGCAAACTGGATGCAGTTTATCACAGTGCCATCCGTTTTTGTCACTAAAGCACCTTATACGCACCCCCCACTGCGGACCTGTATGCCCTAGTCGGCTGGCCCTCGCTACATGTTCGTCGTCAGACCCACTGGCCTCCAGGTCACTACAAGGCTATGCTAGGTAAAAGTGCCGCCTTATCTCAGTTCACTGGTCACGATGGCTACACCCACCCGTAGCACGCGCTCCGCAGGTGTATCTCACGATCATCCCATAAAGCCAAAACCTATTTGGCCGCCTTTCCTTCCAGTTCTCTGCGGCCTGCGACTGGAACGAATGCAAAAATCTCTGAAGTTGGAGACTTTATCTCCCTCAACAACTTTAAACATCTGCTATCTGAGCAGCTAAACCGATCGCTGCAGCTGTACATAGTCCATCGGTATATAGCCCACCCAATTTACCTACCTCACCCCCATACTGCTTTTATTTATTTACTTTTCTGCTCTTTTGCACACCAGTATCTCTACTTGCCCATGATCATCTGATGATTTATCACTCCAGTGTTAATCTGCTAAATTGTAATTATTCGATTTATTGCCTACCTCCTCATGCCTTTTGCACACATTGTTAAGATTCTCTTTTTTTCTACCATGTTATTGACTTGTTTATTGTTTACTCCATGTGTAACTCTGTGTTGTTGTCTGTTCACACTGCTATGCTTTATCTTGGCCAGGTCGCAGTTGCAAATGAGAACTTGTTCTCAACTAGCCTACCTGGTTAAATAAAGGTGAAATAAAAAAAATARAAAAAAATATCACCCACCACTGCGACCTGTATGCTCTCGTCGGCTGGCCCTCGCTACATATTTGTCCCCAAACCCAGTGGCTCCAGGTCATCTATAAGTCTTTGCTAGGTAAAGCTCTGCCTTATCTCAGCTCACTGGTCATCATAGCAACACCCACCCGTAGCAAGCGCTCTTTTGCACACCAGTATTTGTACTTGCACATCATCTGCACATCTATCACTCCAGTGTTAATTTGCTAAATTGTAATTACTTCGCTACTATGGCCTATTTATTGCCTTACCTCCTTACTACATTTGCACACACTGTATAAACATTTTTGTATTGTTATTGACTGTACTTTTGTTTATCCCATGTAACTTCCCCCCGCACTGCTTTGCTTTATCTTGGCCAGGTCGCAGTTGTAAATGAGAACTTGTTCTCAACTGGCCTACCTGGTTAAATAAAGGTGAAATAAAGTTATYGTGAATATCTCAGTATAAGGACAAGAGCACCCGCTAAATGAAAACATGCAAAGAACACTGGGTAATATGTTGCTGCATTGGTAATTCCAGTAATATACTCTAAATTAGATTACAGTAACATATTTGGTACTGTAAAATGGATTATAGTAGCTGTACTGTAAAATAAATGACAACTTACTGCCAGTAAGTTACTGTAAATTTAACAAGAAAAGTTGTACAGTTTAAGAAACTGCCATTGCATCCAGACCTCTGATTTCTATCTRGTGCAACTTTAACTCTTTATGCAGTATAGACTGATTTTCCTATTGCTATTAATTCATGTCATTTAGAGGGTTCACAGTTTTATGTGAGAATGCACAGAAATGGTGAAAACATCAAATTGGATTTGTCAGCTGCTTCGTAAACAACAGGTGTAGGCTAACAGTAAAATACACAATGAGTAATGATATCTTGGCTATATACATCGAGAGTACCGAGTTGATGAAATCCAACTGTGCACAACGTCATTGGACACTGTCTGGTGTACCATGGGCTGACTCGCTCAAGTTGGGTGGGCTCTGGGCAGTTATCTCCCTGTCACTCATCTGGTGTGATGTGTTTTGATTGGGAGACATCACCCAGAAGGACTGATGGAGGCAGGTCTCTGCGTTCTCTCGCTTCACTGCACTTTCAGCAAGCCTTGCAAATGTAGCCACATGCTCATTGGTTCAACTGGATGTATCTCTTTGTGTGTGATGGCTGTTTGCTTTTGTTTTCTGATGTATTTGTGTGGGGGGGGAAGAGATGCTAGAGGGGAAAAATGACGAAAGACTACCAGTACGGTCAAAGAAAATTGAGTGGGTGTATTCCTTAATGATATTTTCAAATCCACAATAAGGCAGTATTATGCGGCAATAAAGCRTTGTGTAGATTTAGAACACATTTGTGACCAAACAACCTGAATATTATAGGTCTGCATTAAGATATGAATGTAAAACAGGTTGTTGTTGCAGGGATGGAATACAGACCCTCTTGAAAGCATGAGTGTTTCGCTTGAAGTGGATGAATTCTTGAAACAGCCTGGGGATGATGGATGCCAATGCATAGGAAGTTTCATCTGCTGTTAATTACACCAGAACAGAGGAGTTTATTTTTCAAAACCTCGGGTGCTGAGAGACGAAATGGAAAGCAGAATCCTGACAAGTGTGTGAACTAAAGCGTTGGAAGGTCTGTGTTCATCTAATTTCTCCTCTCCGTTGTTTTCTGCATGGTTACTATCTTGGAACGCCATACCAGGACATTAGCGGAATGTTGGAGGAGATGGCAAACGTCTTATAGATGCATATCAAGGATTCAGAATGTGCAATCCTAATCTGATGACCTGGAGGACATGGTCCTGTGTAACCTCGTCCCCAGGCTCAATTGCTACCACATGGAGAGTCGGCTGGTGGACCAGATTAGGTCCTGTGTACTGACATATGTGGTATTTATAGTGCCACACAATGTTTCACAGGTCAATCAGTACCAAGCATACTAGCCTCTCTGTTCAGTGTCCTTTTGGATCATCAGGGTTACAGGTATACATTGCCTGATCAGGTGAATGAAAACAGATGTGGTAGTACGGAGGTCCATCTGGACGGAGAGAAATTCTTAATGTAAACCTCCAAGAGAAGCAGAGGTGGTCCTTTCATGTTCTGTAAAGAGAGGTTTAAACAGATCAAGCCCAAGTAAACCCAAATACCAGGAACCATTGAACATAGGCTATTCAGCACCTCCATTTCATTTATCTTAATGCAGCATAAACCATTAAGTTGAATGATTGTGCTTTAAGCGATGTGGTCAAAGATGGTTGATGAATCAGGGGCATAGGGACATTAAGCAAGTTCCCTATTTGGCATGTCAGTTAGGTGACTGATTGTTCACACAATGTACATGGCCGTGCTTTCATTGGAAATGTCTGGTAAATCTACGAGTAACATGGCTCAACAATTACAAAACGGATCCTGAAGTTATCCTGAAATGAACCCACATCTGTGGCATTGTTGTGTGACAACTGCACATTTTGGCAATGCCTTTTTGCTTGCCCCAGCACAAGGTGCACCTGTGTAATGATCATGCTGTTTAATCAGCTTATTGATATGCCACACCTGTCAGGTAAAATGGCTTGTAAACTTAAACCTGTTCACTTGAGTACTCACACATTTAGTGTTTATTACAATGTTACAACATCGTAACTGTAGTTTAGTACCCACCTATACACCTAAAGCAACTTGGACTGTTTCAGGACCACAATATAAAATGTGACTGCACAATGTTTTCTCAGATGACAAAAAGACATCCACAATGCTTTTTACAATGACATAAACCAATGTTCTACCCATTTCAGCTGAGATGTAGTTTCCGACAGCAGAAATCTCATATCAGCACATTGACTGGAAGTGTTGATTTCTCCACAAATCAGTGCCATCAGCAAACAGTGTAACATGTATTTATAGAGAAAGCATATTGGCTGCCATTCCCTCCTACTTACATAATCTCCAATAGAGATTAAGTTGGCTCACAGAAATCCTATACGGCCAGTAACGTGGGCTGGGTTTTGTTTAACAAGTCCAGTCCAGAGTGAGCATGAGAAAGGCTATTGGTTACACAATGGTGCCATCTGTGTTATTTATGACAGTTTGGATTGGACAAACATGGTGTGTGAACGTTTTCTTAATGGTAATGAGGCTGTCATACAGGGAAATAAAATGTTCAGTGCTCAGAAGGAATGTGAGCGCACGTGGCACCTTGAGTCCAGGGAAGGAGACACACGTGACTGTTAGAAACTACATTCCCACTTAGTTTTGTGTGTATTGGGTACATGTGTAATTTGTTAGATATTACTGCACTGTCGGAGCTAGAAGCACAAGCATTTCGCTACACCCGCAAAACATCTGCTAATCACGTGTATGTGACCAATAAAATGTGATTTGACACTGGCGGCAGGAAAGGAGACGCGTGACATGACACCAGGAAAGGAGACACGCACGTGACACCAGGAAAGGAGACACTCGAAGCAATGCAAATATCAATAGCTATAATGACAACCTTATGGTAATTGTATGGTAATAAGATGGCAACCTTCTGCTATGTTGATTCCAACTTGCCCCAAAGAGAAGAAGACAATGCAAACATTCTCTCAGAATAAAATCTTTTGTATTTCTGAACGTCTTCATCAACAACAACAACATTTCAACCCAGTTATATAGATCACATATGTCAAACTCAAGGGCTGCATGCCGGATCCGCATCCACATTTCACAGAAATGCCACAAGCAAGTGCCAGATCTGAAGAACAGTCAGTCAAGTGCATCTGCAAACTCAAGAGCTCCAAGTTAACCTGCCTAAATGACTATCACCCTGTAGCACTCACATCTGTAATTTTGCTTTGAAAGGCTGGTCATGACACACATCAACACCATCTTCCCAGACACCCTAGACACTCCAATTCGCATACCGCCCCAACAGATCCACAGATGATGCCATCTCAATTGCAATTCACACTGCTCTCTCCCACCTGAACAAGAATGGAAATAACTGTGGTATAACAGGTGGTGAGGGTAGTTACAACACCACCTCCACGCAGACCCTCACCACGGGGCCCATCAGGGGTGTGTGCTTAGTCCCCTCCTGTGCTCCCTGTTCACCCATGACTGTGTGGCCACGCACGACTCGGACACCATCATCAAGTTTGCTGAAGACACGACGGCCTGATCACCGATTGTGATGAGACAGCCTACATGGAGGTCAGAGACTTAGCAGTGTGGTACCAGGACAACAGCCTCAACGTCAGTAAGACCAAGGAGATGATCGTGGACTATAGGAGAAAAAGGGGAGCGCATGCTCCCATCCACATTGATGGGCTGTAGTGGAGCGGGTTGAGAGCTTCAACTACCTTGGTGTCCACATCACTAAGGACTTAACATGGTCCACACACGCCCGCACAGTCGGAGCCTCTTCCTCCTCAGGAGGCTGAAAAGATTTGGCATGGGCCCTTGGATCCTCAAAGTTGCACCATCGAAGGCATTTTGACTGGCTGCATCACCGCTTGTTATGGCAAATGCGCTGCCCTCAACCGCAAAGCACTACAGAGGGGGGTGCGGTCAGCCCGGTACATCACTGGGGCCGAACTCCCTGCCATCCAGGACCTATCTATCAACCGGTGTCAGAGGAAGGCCCCAGAGAAAGAGTTCAGCCTCCCAAAACAGACTGTTCACTCTGCTACCGTCCGGCAAACGGTACCTGAGCATCAGCTCTAGGACCAACAGGCTCCGAGACAGCTTCTACCCCCAAGCCATAAGACTGCTAAATAGTCAATTAATGTTTACCCGGACTATCTGCACTGACCCTACACACACTCTCTAGACTATATATACACACTACATTGACACTCCCACACAAAACCCACACACATTCACATAAACTACATATGCATAAGCACACACACAAGCAAATCGACAAAACACACACACTTTTACACCAATCATTTGCTGCTACTGTTCTTTATTTCTTTAGTTCTTTATTTTAGACGCCTACCCTGCCTTCATGCACATATCTACCTCGTACCTCTGCACATTGATCTGGTACTAGTACTCCCCGTATATAGTTCCACATTGATCTGGTACTGGTACTCCCCGTATATAGTTCCACATTGATCTGGTACTGGTACTCCCCGTATAYAGTTCCACATTGATCTGGTAATCCCCGTATATAGTTCCACATTGATCTGGTACTGGTGCTCCCTGTATATAGTGCCATTCTTGTATTTTATTCCTGTTGTGTTACTATTTTAATAAAACATTTTAAACTCTGCATCTTTGGGAATGGGCTCGTAAGCAAGCTTTTCACGGTAAAGTCTACGCCAGTTGTATTCGGCTCATGTGAGAAAAAGTGTTTGATTTGATGATATTTCTGCTGAAGGAGAGGAGATTTAAACACTCAAACATGCGTAGGATTTGGTGAGAGCCTTTAACACGGCAATAAACAATTATCTCATCAGTCTAATCATTTTCCAGGTTGACTTTCAGCCGATTTACTGTGTAATTCTGTAATTTTTTTTCCAATGGAGAAGGCGGAGGGGGTCTGATGTGGTGGCTATGTATGTTCAGAACATAAATTCATCCACAGATTGACAGACAGCAATCAGACAGAGGGAAGGAGGTCTGTTTCTGTCGGGGGGGGGGAGTACCCAATTGTCATACTAGAGTAAAAGTAAAGATGACTAAACTAAAATTGAAAGTCACCCAGTAAAATAGTACTTGAGTAAATGTTTAATAGTATTTGGTTTTAAGTATCAAAAGTAAAAATGACTTATATTAGTCAAGCCAAACAGCACAATTTTCTTTTCTTTTTTAAATGTACRGATAGTCAAGGGCACACTCCAACACTCCAACAAATTAAGCATTTGTATTTAGTGAATCCGCCGCGTCAGAGGCAGTGGGGATGACCAGGGATGTTCTCTTGATAAGTGTGTGAATTGAACCATTTTCCTGTCCTGTTAAACGTTCCCAATGTAACAAGTACTTTTGGGTGTCAGGGGAAAATGTATGGAGTAAAAAGTACATTATGTCAAAAATATAAATACCCCAAAAAGCGACCAAGTTGTATTTTACACCACTGGTTTCCGTAACGGAGAACAAAATAAGAATCAAGCCCAGATGGTCAAGAGAAAATACATGAATATGTTAATGAGAACTCACCACATAGAAAAGGTGTAAAAAATTAAAAGAAAAGAAAGTAAGGACCCCTCCCAAAGCTACAGACAAGATTGTTCTAACTTTGATCTCCAAACATCCACCATTTTTATCAAGGAGAGAACAGATACATCCTCCCACCCCACTTCAGCCTTTCACCTATGAGGAACTTTCTACTCTGTGCAATGTTAACTCTGTGTAACCTGCCTACCTGGCCCTCAGCTTTGATCGTGCTAGAGCAGACTTTAAAAGCCTTGTGATGCATGACCAGTCATGCAGAGGAGCTCTGCTGTAAAACTGCTGCCATCACATTCCTCCATCTTGTATTTGACTGTTTGTGACATCGGCGTGGCATCTGTGCCAGGAAAAGGATCACCACTCTGAAACAGTATGTGTCCGCATTATGAGGGAATCCCTTTCTCTCGTTTGCTGTCTCTCCTTTCGACCCTCCTCTGTCTCTGTCTCTGTTTCTGTCTCTTTCCCCATCTCTCTCCACCTCTTTCTTTCTGTCTTTCCCTCTCTCTCCATTGTAATCAGAGGGCTAATATTAATACTATGTATGCCAGTCTCGGCTGAGAGTTGAGGAAAGACTGACTGCATCACACACACACTACATGCATGTCAATTGTAAAGTAAGACTAGCTGTCACCATTGGTGCTGGCTAATGGGGATCCTAATACATAGATTTATTTTATTTGTCTGCTTTTCTGTCTCTCTCTCTGAGGGTGTCAGATCATAGTCACTATAGGTACGGCAACTGGAGCTATACATAAACAAAACTATTGTTTGAATTACACTTATATCTGAGTGAGCGAGAGGTACAGTATATGGTAATACAATCAATAGTAAATAACATGTTACACATTTGCAGGTGTGCATACGTGTTATCATGAAATTACGGTGATATGTGAACAGTTTCTCTCACTCTCACATCCTGCACATCTCTTATCAATACAACTGCTATCTCTCTCCCCCTCTTTCTCACTCCCACATCCTACATACTCTTATCAATACAACCTAAGCTATCTCTCTCTCCCCTCTTTTCTCACTCCCACATCCTACATCTCTTATCAATACAACCTAGCTATCTCTCTCCCCCTCTTTCTCACTCCCACATCCTGCACATTCTCTTAACAATACAACCTAGCTATCTCTCTCCCCCTCTTTCTCACTCCCACATCCTGCATCTCTTATCAAACAACCCAGCTATCCTCTCCCCCTCTTTCTCACTCCCACATCCTGCACATCTCTTATCAATACAACCTAGCTATCTCTCTCCCCCTCTTTCTCACTCCCACATCCTACATCTCTTATCTATACAACCTAGCTATCTCACTCCCCCTCTTTCTCACTCTCCCACATCCTGCACATCTTGCACATCTATCTATACACCCTAGCTATCTCTCTCTCTATATATATATTCTGTTTCTCTTTCTCACTCTCCAACATCCTGCACTTCTCTTATCTATACACCCTAGCTATCCTCACCCCCCCCCCCCCTCTCGCTCTCTGTCTGTCACACCCTGATCTGTTTCACCTGTCCTTGTTATTGTCTACACCCCCCCAGGTGTCGCTTATTTTCCCTGGTGTATTTATCACTGTGTTTCCTGTCTCTCTGTGCCAGTTCGTCTTGTATGTTTCCAAGTCAACCAGTGGTTTTTCCCGTTCTCCTGCTTTTTGCTATTCTCCTTTTTCTAGTCCTCCTGGTTTTGACCCTTGCCTGTTTCTGGACTCTGTACCCGCCTGCCTTGACCACGAACCTGTCTGCCACTCTGTACCTCCTAGACTCTGTACTGGTTTTGACATTTTACCTGTCCACGACCATTCTCTTTCCTACTCCTTTTGGATTATTAAACATCTTTAAACTCCAACCATCTGCCTCCTGTGTCTGCATCTGGGTCTCGCCTTGTGTCATGATACTCTCGGTCTCTGTCTGTCTGTCTTGTTCTTGCCTGCACTATGAATAATGCTGCGTTTAGATGAGGGACCAAAAAAAACGCCATACACGTTGGCATAGCGGGACAAAGACGGTTACGGCAAAAGAAAGCCAGCACTATGCTGACTTGCAAAGCGTTGCTATGCTGATTTCAGTAAACAAACAGAAAACAACGCTACGGCAGATGGCAAAAGTTTAAATATTTGAACTCTGGCAGCAAGTCCCATCTACCGTTGTGGCTGAAGGCATTCACCGCCATTTACCATCGTGCTCTCATTGAAAACAATGACATCCGGTTTGCCTTGTACCTCATAGCATGTAAACGCAGCATAAATCTGATTTAAAAGTTAGCTTTGATATTTGTTTCGTGTCAACTAAGATTTAACTTAGATTTACTAAATCAATTACTGGGATGTCAACAATTTGGTATGGAATCTTTAGGGGTAACTTAAATAAATGTATGGCAAATAGACTCAAATCAATGTGTATATTTCTGAGGCTACAGAAAACAAGCCTCTGCTGACACATACTTTACTTTCTCATTTCTTTGATCTGTAGACATATACTTCTTTGAATTCCACAAATAAAAACACTAGGTTTTTGTCATGACACATTTAGACATACAAGTATGGATGCTACAAATGTTTAATTTAGAAAAATGTTTTCAAGCTGTTTTGGGAATGTAAAATTAGTTTGTCTTTCGTTAACATTCTAACCAACCCTGTTTTTAGAAAAAATAATTCGACTTTAAAATGACTTACAATACACTGCATTGAGTTCGTTATGCTTGTTACAGTTCTTAGCAGCCAATTTTCGAATACCCAGTTTCCAGATGGAGGGTGGACCTTGTCCAACACTGTATATGAAAGAGAGCCATGGGCATGAAACTGACAAGTCTTATACCGTAGATATCATAGAAAACAATAGATCTCAACAAGGAATCTGGAGACAGTAATGGCAGAAAAACACATGTAAGCAAGACAAGGTATATGTCTGTAAAAGACAAATGAAGTGAATTTGATGTAGTTGGAGGAAGTGAGAAATGTCCACAGAGGTGTGTGTGAGTGACCATACAGTCTGACCTGACAGGTTCTTCCATCTCCTCACTGGTATCCATCTATAGCTGCAGCCTGCCACAATCCCTCAGGGACACACTCTCAGTGAAGATACATTAGACGTGTGTCCTTTACTCCTCACCATCTCCTTGTAGGAATCTGTCAAAACATAAGAACTGTACATGTATTGTTTTAAACCAATGCATTTTCAATGTGATGTATGACATTTACATTTTAGTAATTTAGCAGACGCTCTTATCCAGAGTGTCTTAGTTAGTGCATTCATCTTAAGATACACTATATATACAAAGGTATGCGGACACTCCTTCAAATGAGTGGATTTGGCTATTTCAGCCACACCCATTGCTGAAAGATGTATAAAATTGAGCACACCGCCATGCAATCTCCATAGACAAACATTGACAGTACAATAGCCTTACTGAAGAGCTCAGTGACTTCAACGTGGCACCGTCATAGGCTGCCACCTTTCCATCAAGTCAGTATGTCAAATTTTTGCCCTGCTGCCCTGGTCAACTGTAAGTGCGGTTATTGTGAAGTGGAAACGTCTAGGAGCAACAACGGCTTATCCGCGAAGTGGTAGGCCACACAAGCTCATAGAACGGGACCGCCGAGTGCTGAAGCGCGTGGCACGTAAAAATCTTCTGTCCTCGGTTGCAACACTCACTACAGAGTTACAAACGGCCTCTTGAAGCAACACAAGAACTCTTCATCTGGAGCTTCATGAAATTGGTTTCCATGGTCGAGCAGCCACACGCAAGCCTAAGATCACCATGTGCAATGCCAAGCGTTGGCTGGAGTGATGTAAGCTTGCCGCCATTGGACTCTAATGAATCTGGGTTTGGTGGATGCCAGGAGAACGCTACCTGCTCGAATGCATAGTGCCAACTGTAAAGTTTGGTGGAGGAGGAATAATGGTCTGGGGCTGTTTTTTATGGTTCAGGCTAGGCACCTTAGTTCCAGTGAAGGGAAATATTAACGCTACAGCATATAATGACATTCTAGACGATTCTGTGCTTCCAACTTTGTTGCAACAGTTTGGGGAAGGCCCTTTCCTTTTTCAGAACGACAATGCCCCTGTGCACAAAGTGAGGTCCATACAGAAAATGGTTTGTTGAGATCGGTGTGGAAGAACTTGACTGGCCTGCGCAGAGCCCTGACTTCAACCCCATCGAACACCTTTGGGATGAATTGGAATGGTGACTGCAAGCCAGTCGGGGTTCCAACATCAGTGCCCGACATCACTAATGTTCTTGTGGCTGAATGGAAGCAAGTCCCCCGCAGCAATGTTCCAACATATAGTGGAAAGCCTTCCCAGAAGAGTGGAGGCTGTTATAGCAGCAAAGGGGGGACCAACTCCATATTAATGCCCATGATTTTAGAATGAGATGTTTGACAAGCAGGTGTCAACATACTTTTGGTCATGTCGTGTAGCTAGGTAGAACAATGGCATACTGTATTACAGGCAAAGTAAGTACACTTTTTCTCAATAAAGTAGTAATATATCACTAGCCACTTTAAACAATGCCACTTAATATAATGTATATGTATATACTGTACTCTATATCATCTACTGCATCTTGCCATCTTTATGTAATACATGTATCACTAGCCTCTTTAAAATATGCCACTTATGTTTACATACCCTACATTACTCATCTCATATGTATATACTGTACTCGATACCATCTACTGCATCTTGCCTATGCCGTTCTGTACCATCACTTATTCATATATCTTTATGTACATATTCTTTATCCATTTACACTTGTGTGTGTATAAGGTAGTAGTTGTGGAATTGTTAGGTTAGATTACTCGTTGGTTATTACTGCATTGTCAGAACTAGAAGCACAAGCATTTCGCTACACTCGCATTAACATCTGCTAACCATGTGTATGTGACAAATAAAATTTGATTTGATTTAGGGATATTTAGAAGTGTAAGGATGTGTATCATCCTTGGTAAAATAAAGGACCAAGCCAATAATCTCCCAGAGAGCATGACAAGGGAGTGATAAGACGGATATATATTTTAGTGATTTACTTGAGACTGAATTCTACTGTCATCACCATCCAGCAGTAGATTGGCAGTACCAGGCCAAAGCACCACAGTGTCTCAGTTTGGCAGCACCAGGGTATCTGTCGCAGCTTGGCAGCACCAGGCCAAAGCACCAGTGTGTCTGCCTCAGCTTGGCAGCACCAGGCCAAAGCACCAGTGTGTCTGCCTCAGCTTGGCAAGCACCAGGCCAAAGCACCAGTGTGTCTGCCTCAGCTTGGCAGCACAAAGTCAAAGCACCAGTGTGTCTGCCTCAGCTTGGCAACACAAAGTCAAAGCACCAGTGTGTCTGCCTCAGCTTGGCAGCACAAAGTCAAAGCACCAGTGTGTCTGCACACTCCACAGACAGACCGATGAGCTCACCCCACATAACAATGTGTGAACACAGTAAGGAGACACAGATTGGTCTTGGCTCTTACATCCTCTGGTAAGTCTCTTATTTTTCTTCCCTCTATGTGTAGCGGTGTGTTGAGTGTGAAGATATGGGCTCATACTGGTGTAAATGACCTATAGCCCCCAGGCAAGATATGTCATAGATATCTTAAACAGCTGCAGAAACCATAAAAATAACCACAGAGAGTAGCTAAACGTTGGAACCCCGTGGACATGCAGGGTGCCAAAGGCCCAAAGCCACGGAGACAGACGTGAAGATGCTCACCGTCTGTGCGTTTCTTATGATGTCATATTGCTGTGTAACCACTTAAGCACAGAGGGTAGAGGAAATGCTCGCAAATCTGTCTTTCATGCAAATCTCCTTTTGGCATCAGTACATGATTTATGAGCAAGCTAGAGTTATGCCTGCCGTTCCGCAAGTGATTACTTGGTCCAGAATAGACAAAGTAGTTTCTAGGTAACCCGATCAACTGGAGCATCATGTATGGATCTGTAAAAGAGAGGGATTGTCAGGCTTAGAGACCCACTGTGGATCAAAGATAGAGTTTAGAGATCGTATAATCTCATATGTCAGTAAAAGTATTTACACTAGACTGTATAGTATGTGCAACGTCTAAGATGGGAAAGTCTACTCCTAAGTCACAAAATATTTTCCTCAACGCTCTGTCAAAATTCAAGATGCAGCCATTAGTTTGAATTAAGTGTATGCTCTTATACCCCAGAAAATAACTGGGACAAAAGGATATGGCCAAACCAAAAAGTGGAGAGAGCACAATAAAGAATACAGATGTCTGCTTCCAGCATTTTAAACGTTCCTTACTCTGGCAGTTTGGAGATTACTTTCCACA
The DNA here is from genome assembly GCF_002910315.2 of Salvelinus sp. IW2-2015. Taxonomy (NCBI): domain Eukaryota; kingdom Metazoa; phylum Chordata; class Actinopteri; order Salmoniformes; family Salmonidae; genus Salvelinus; species Salvelinus sp. IW2-2015. Next base: position 24,086,107 of record NC_036849.1, read on the forward strand.
GGATACATAAAATGCCAGTGTCATTGCAGTGACACTGGCAGTAAATTATGTTTTTGTCATTTGCTAAAAACCATTCAATCTTCTTGGTACAGCTAACATGTCTTACTTCATGTCTTTTGTTTTTGAGGTAAGATGTTTTCACTACGGTTTACTAAGCCATCACAGTACTGTTTTAATTTTACTGACAATTCACTGAGTTGTTTGTATGAAATGTGTTTCAAATCTTTCATCTTGAAATGGTAGCAGCGTAAATTATTCTCCACTGCAGCCCAAGCTTKGGATTTGACGTTTCTATGCCTGAAGGCCCTACTGTTTTCACCAAACACAGAATCACCTGGGAAGATCATTATATGTCCTTGTTTATCTTGGACCTGTCGAAAGAACTCCCTGATCTTTTCTACTATTCTGGCACCAGGCAGAAGTAGGGCTTGCCACCGCAGAAAACAATGAAATAATATTATCATATTTCTTCGAATGTATTTATAATGGCGTTGGGGTTGAAGTGAAATGACGACAATAAATTGGTGGTGAAAGTAAACAATAATAAAACCAAAGCCAGCAATAACACATAATCTTTGCAGAGCTTCAGTGATTGATTGTATTACCAGACTGGCAGAAATGGTAAGTCCTGTCCTGTGGTGGAAGAAGTACACTGTTGTCATACTTGAGTAAATGTAAAGATACCGTAATAGAAAATTACTTCAGTAAAAGTGAAAGTCACCCAGTAAAATACTACTTGAGTAAAAGTCTAAAAGTATTTGGTTTTAAATATACTTAAGTATCAAAAGTAAATGTAATGCTAAAATATACTTAAGCATCAAAAGTAAAAGTGTAAATCATTTAAAATTCCTTACATTAAGCAATCCATATGGCACCATTTTCTAGTTTCTATTTATTTATGGAAAGCCAGGTCTGGTATGTGATGAACTGGGGAATTTGTGGGGAAGCCTATACCTTTATGGGCATATCAGAAAGAGATGGTTACATATATATTTCCACAGTGCAGAGGGGTATACAATAAAGCAGAATCAATTAGTTAGCCAGCTAACTTTGTATTTTTTTAAGATAAGCTTGAAATTGGCGTGGTCTAATTGACTCCACCACAAACACATATCAAAGTTTAGCTATCTTAATGAACCAGAATTTCTGGTTGTTTTTCAAAGTTAGCTAGCTCTGTTCAGAGCTGTGTTGTTGTATTCAGAAATTAAGGGCAACAGAGTTAAGGGACCACTGATTTTTAGTTTGTATCAGAAAATCGACAAAAGAAATTAGCCAGGATCTTGTTTCATAAGCATGTACAACAGAGTTATAGTTGTGTTTTCATGATTTACTATTTGTCTCATGATAAAAAGCACTATGTATGTTTCCAGCGGCTACGAAACAGCACTTTTGCTGTCTGCTGGTTCTTCAGTTGGTGGCTATTTCTACTGAATCTGTGTGTTCATTCACAAGTGTCTGATTAGACTCCAGCTTAATATCAAATCCAGGTGAGGTGTTTCCAGTGTTTGTTCAAAACCTCCAATAAATCTCTTGGAAATACAAACCTTCTTTCCCATGAACCTCAGCAGCAGCAACAGAGGAGACTATTTCAGCAGATGACCACGAGGGGGAGAGGACAGGAGCCTGTAGTCAGACGGATGGTAGCCTAATATATACTCCCTTTGGAAAACAACGTGAAACACCACTAAACAACAAGAATACATACATGCTAGATAGACAAAGTGACCATCCAGATTTTGCCCCACAGAATAAATCAATCAAACGACGGTGAAACAATCTGTATGTTTTCATATTGATTTGTTGTGTGGAGGTGTTTGAAATGTATATGTTTGAAATTATATAACACTATGGTGTCAAGAGTTTGAGGGTCTTTGTAACTCAGATGATATTCTGGATCCTTTAGGAAGACATCCTCCCCAGTGATGATAAATGGGAAGTCCGATATTTTGACATGAGAAACAGCTTGGACACTTTACAGATGCAAAGTGAATCAAGCTACATGAAGATGCTGATATTTTCCATCTGATATGACCATTCCCCTAATTGACTATGTAATCCTCACGGTTACTACATCCTGTCAAATAAGGTAATTCTATTAGCCTCCATTATCATCATTAATATCTATTAAGAACATACAGTGTAATATATACATACCAGATGTGTGTTTGAGTGGAAGAAAGAGGTCAGGGTTCTGGTCATCTCTCCAGCCCCATGCCAATACAGATGGATCTCAGGAACTGGCTGTGAGTGTGTTTGTGTGTCTGGGCAACACAGGGCAATGCACTCCTGCGGAGATTGCACATTCACCAGACATGAGACTTAGAAATGTTCCACTCTCTCACTCCTGGTTTAGCACGTTTCATGATCATGCTTGTTCTCTGCTAGGTGGAAAAGGAGGTCACAATGATTGGTTTTGGTCACATTGTGGTTTTGGAGGTCAGATCAGGTTGGTCACTCCTTGTTCAAATAGTAGGAAAATAGTTTTCTGATGACTCTTGAAATAGTGGCTATTTCTAACGTGATTGATTTAATGCCTCTGCATTGGGGCAGCTATAGGAAAGCCTCACAATCTAGAGCTTTGAATTTTGGTAGTGAATTTAAACTCTTGAATTTTGATTCCCTTGATGGGTGGAATAGTCATGAACTTTCAGTCACTGATCAACCAAGATTGGAGCTTTCCTTATAAAATAGCCTAATTACATTGACAGAGGTTATGTTTACTGATTGTAGCTAATTGTAATCTCATAACATGCTACTTTTTCATTCCAACATCCAATCTTTCATGGGACGGTTGTAAAATCAATCACAGGTTGCAAATAAATCTGCTATTTCAGGTGGGCCTATCTTCAAGCACCTAGGAAAAATCGAATTCTAAATATTTTTATGCTTGTCTCTTTTGAAACAATGTAATGTTTTACACATTTGAAAATCTCTCAGCCTATCACACAATGTTATGCAAATGAGTTGCTCTATGTGAGGATGCTGAGGGACAGTTTTTGGAAAGGTGTTGTGTGTTGCAGGTCAGTGCTRGGGTGCACTGTCTGTTCATCCAAATAAACTATCAACTTGATTTTTCCATGTCACGCCCTGACCATAGAGAGCTGCTTATTCTCTATGTTGGTTGGGGCGTGACAGTGACTAGGGTGGGTCATCTAGGTGTTTAATGATCTATGTTGGCCTGGTATGGTTCCCAATCAGAGGCAGCTGTTTATCGTTGTCTCTGATTGGGGATCATATTTAGGCAGCCAWTTCCCCTTTGTGCTTTGTGGGATCTTGTCTATGGGTAGTTGCATGTTAGCACTATTATTAGCTTCACTATTCATTATTCAGCTTTCATTTGGTATTTTGTTGTTTTTGTTCAGTATTCATTTAATAAAGGAAAATGTACGCCTACCACGCTGCACCTTGGTCCAATCTTTATGACGAGCGTGACACATATGCACGCACCACTTTTCCGTTTACATTTTTAATTTTTATATTTTGAAACACGTATTTTTTTAAATTTCACTTCACCAATTTGGACTATTTTGTGTATGTCCATTACCTGAAATCCAAATAAAAATCCATTTAAATTACAGGTTGTAATGCAACAAAATAGGAAAAACGCAAAGGGGATGAATACTTTTGCAAGGCACTTTAGCTTACAGCAACTTGTGAGCTTGGCTAACTTTAGCTGGTTAGCAGCGTGGAAAATGGAGGGAGAAGTCGAACAACCCGGGAACAGCAATCAACAACCACTGACCGACAGCCGGTGGTGGATCAGCCGGGTGCCATGGACAAGCGGATTGACCGGCCGGTGTTCATGCCAGAATCTTTCGAGGGGGAAAGAAGAGTAATGGACTGTTTGGATTGAATAATTTGAGTTAGCAGCACAAGTGAACGAATGGTTCGCGGCAGATCATTTGAACTTTATCATGCTGTTACTGAGGTGAGATTTTGTCGTACTTTACCTCATGATAGAAAGAACGATTACAACAGCGTGAAAGTGGCTTTGCAGAGGCATTTTGAGCCACCGGAACATGCTGACTGGAATCGTGCATTGTTTTMGGACAGAAAACGTAAAGTGGGTGAGTGCATTCGTGACTTTGGGCATGATTTAAACAGTCTAGTTTCAAAGGCTTATCCAGATTATAGTGCAAGCACACATACCTTTTCTCAATAGGGGGGCGCTGTTTTCACTTTGTAAAACATCGTGCCCAAATTAAACTGCCTCGTACTCTATTCTAGCTCGTACAATATGCATATTATTATTACTATTGGATAGAAAACACTCTCAAGTTTCTTAAACCGTTTGAATTATATCTGTGAGTAAAACAGAACTCATTTTGCAGCAAACTTCCTGACAGGAAGTGAAAAATCTGAAATCGAGGCTCTGTTCCAGGGCCTTCCTATTCATTTGCTTGAAATCTATGGATATACATGCACTTCATACGCCTTCCACTRGATGTCAACAGGCAGTGGGAGGTGGAATGGGGTGTCTAGCTTGATCTGAGGTCGAACAAGAGCTCTTGGAATGACGTGACCCCAATTTCCTTTGTCTAGCAAGGCGCGGGATGGACATCAGCATTGGCTTCTGAAAAGCGTTCGGTATAGACGTCTAATAACTCCGGCTTTGATTTTATTTGATACATGTGATAATATCATCGTAAAGTATGTTTTTTCAATATAGTTTTATCAGATTATTGAACGTTTATCGGGAGTTTTGGCATTTTCCGTTCTCTGCGTTTGGTGAAGATGGACATCTTCGCGCCACTTGGCTAGCTAAGGTTGCTAATTCGACAGGCGAAGAGGACATTCTAAAACCAAACAACGATTTATTCTGGACAAAGGACTCCTTGTACAAGATTCTGATGGAAGCTCAGCAAAAGTAGGAACCATTTATGATGTTATTTCGTATTTCTGTGGAAAATGTTTAGTTCTATTTTCCGCCCTCATTGCAGGCGCTGTCTTGCTATAACGTAAGCTGTATGTCGTACTAAAGTTATTTTTTAAAATCTAACACGACGATTGCATTAAGAACTAGTGTATCTTTCATTTGCTGTACAACATGTATTTTTTAGTAAAGTTTATGATGAGTTCTTTGATTAGATTAGGTGACTGTCCAAAATATCTCCGGACAATTTTKTGCAGTTTGGCTACGTATTCACATTGTAAAACCAGGATTTGTAGCTCTAAATATGCACATTTTCGAACAAAACATATATGTATTGTGTAACATGATGTTATAGGACTGTCATCTGATGAAGTTTGTCAAGGTTAGTGAATAATTTAATATCTTTTGCTGGTTTTTGCAATCGCTACATTTTGCTGCTGATAAATGCATTTGTGTGGTTGGCTATTKTGGTAAGCTAATATAATGCTATATTGTGTTTTCGCTGTAAAACACTTAAAAAATCTGAAATATTGGCTGGATTCACAAGATGTTTATCTTTCATTTGCTGTAAACCATGTATTTTTCATAAATGTTTTATGATGAGTATTTAGGTATTTCACGTTGCTCTCTGTAATTATTCCGGCTGCTTTGGTGATATTTTTTATGGTAGCTGCAATGTAAAACTATGATTTATACCTCAAATATGCACATTTTCGAACATCACAGATTTATTGTTTAACTGGCACGAGACAAGTTTATTACACACATTGGGTGCAGTGGTCTTCGTATGCACCTGCACAAGGCAGTACCAAAAACGTTGGAAGAGGCTATTAGCATTGCTACAGAGCTTGATCAGATAAGGCAGCTAGAATTGCTGAAAGCAAAGACACTGCACAATACAAAGTGAACATGTGTGGGACAAGCAAGGTTACTCTGCCTCCAGTTGGAGACAATGTCAGAGTTCCAAAAGAGATGTTTGTGTGAGTCATTGTGTGAGAACATTGCACAGTTGCGGACCGAGGTGTAGCATCTGGCCGCGAGACAGCCACATCAGAGGGAGACATTCCAAAGCAGCAGAGCGTTTCCAGGGCCTTCTACAGTAGCAACGACGGACGCCGTGGGAGGATACAGACCGGACCAGGGGAGAGGGAGATCAAGGTTTCCCGGGAGTGACAGAGGACGACCTACGTCGACCAATAGCAGGGCCTGCTGGCACTGTGGTTGCACATTGCACATGAAAAAAACTGTTCTTACATGGAAAAGAACAGCACAGCATTGGCTTCAACTACTTGCACAGCTGACCAGTCCACAGCGAGGATTACTACACGTGTTGTGGGGTTTACCTGGAGAGCAAATTTGCTGACTTTGAGTGTGAGGTCATGGTGGACTCGGGGGCCCAGGTTTCCATGGTACAGGAACAGGTATGGAGAAATGCTACTGGAGGTAAGAATGGTACACTGCAACCATACCACAGCACGGTTAAATAAGCAAATGGACAGTTTCTTTCAGTGGTGGGGAGCAGGTCGACAGTCATGAATATTGACTGTTTGAATTTGACCTGGGATTTTGTAGTCGCTAGCGACGCAGACCAGTGCACTGGTAGCGACAGACTTCCTGGTAAAATACAGGCTGTGCTTGATTTGAGAGAGAAAACATGTGTTTTGGGGAAGCAGATTCTGTTGATTTTCAGGGGAGGGTCAGGGGGAGTGCGTAAAGTGGTGGTGATGAATGACACGATTATCCCTTTCAGAAGTGAAATGTTTTCACTGGTAAAGTTGAGGGGACAGTAAACAATGACAAAACGGATGGTCTTCTTGAGCCCTGTGCTCAAGTCACTGATACAAGTAACCTGTTGGTAGCATGTAGCGTTTGTAGCTCAGTGCGTATGATGAATGTAACTCCATAATCACAGTTACTGAGGGAGGGCACTGAATTGGGGGGTTTCTCTATCTGGGAGAAGGGTAGTGAAGACACTATCATTGCTAGCCTGCAGGATTCTAACCAGTCGCCATACTCTCCCACCACAGCAAAGTGGGATGTAGAACAGTTAATGCAAAAGCTGGACATAGATTGCAGTCAGCTAACTGAGGTGCAGCTGAAAACTGTAAAGGAAATGGTGGGAAGGTATATGGGAGTGTTTAGCACTGGTGATTTTGAATTGGGCTGCACAAAACTAGTCCAGTTTAGGATTGACACAGGGGACAACAGGCCTATCAAGCAAGCGTTGAGGAGGGTGCCTGTTCATCTGCAAGCAGAATTTGACAAGCATTTGCAGTACATGTTAGAAATTGGAATAGTTAGCCCATCCAGCAGTCCATGGGCAGCACCAGTGGTGTTAGTAAGAAAGAAGGACGGCTCAACCAGGTTATGTGTGGATTACAGAAGGTTAAACGAGAACACTGTTAAAGATGCTTATCCACTTTCTAGGATCGACAAGACCTTGGACTCACTTGCCGGTGCTCAGTGGTTTTCCACTTTAGACTTAGCCAGTGGGTATTGGCAAGTCGAGATGCACCCCGAGGTTCCTTGAAAAACTGCTTTTGTGACAAAGAGAGGGCTTTTCAAATTCCAGGTCATGGGGTTTGGGTTGAGCATCTTCCAGCGTCTCATGGACCTGGTTTTGGCTGATTTACAGTGGACAACATGTTTGGTGTACTTAGACGACATCATGGGCTCCTGAGTGGCGCAGCGGTCTAAGGCACTGCTTCTCAGTGCTAAAGGCAGCATTACAGACCCTGGTTCGATTCCAGGCTGGGTATGGGTGGGGTARTCCATCATTGTAAATAAAAATGTGTTCTTAACTGACTTTCCTAGTTAAATCAAGGTTAAATACAATTTTAAGAGCATGTGAAGCATTTAGACAAGGTCTTCAACAGATTGGAGCAGGCAGGACTTAAGGTGAAGCCATCTAAGTGCCATTTGTTCAGGTCGCAGGTGAGCTCCCTGGGACACATCGTCTCGGCTGAGGGAGTGTCCACTGACCACATGAAAACAGAGACAGTCAGGTCATGGCCTAGCCCCAAATCACTGACAGAGGCAGGAAGCTTTTTAGGCCTGGCATCATACTACAGGAGGTTCAGACCAGATATTTAATCTATGGCGGAGCCTTTGTACAGATTGACAGAGAAGGGGAAAATGTTTGAGTGGAACGCAGCGTGTGAAGTGGCCTTTAATGAATTAAAGTCCAAGCTTACCACATCCCCCCCATACTGGCTTTCCCGGACCATAATCTAGATTTCATAATGGATACTGACGCATGTGACACAGGCATAGGGGCAGTCCTCTCCTAAAAACATGAGGATAGAAAGTGAGTAATAGCATATGCAAGTCGGGTACTGTCAAAACAGGAGAGGAGGTATTCAACCACCAAGAAGGAGCTTTTTGCTGTGGTAGTGTTTCTTAAACATTTCCAACAGGGGAGGAAATTTTTGCAGGGGAGGAGATTTCTACTGAGGACTGATCACAGCTCACTGAGGTGGCTGAGTAACTTCAAACAACCTGAGGGACAGTTGGCTAGATGGTTAGAGAAAATGGATCCGTTTGACTGTGATATTGTCCACAGGCCAGGGAGACTGCACAGTTATGCAGATGGTGTGTCACGCCTACACACACACAGACAGAGTGTGGACACAGCCGTCTCACAGGAGGCGACTGTCAATCTGAGAGCCATCGTAAACAAGCCTCAGGATGTCACTATTGAACCTGTGGTTGGAGCTCAAACAAGCCAGGCAGTACCCAAAAATGCAGCTTTCTTTTTGGAAGCACTGGATAGAGACCCAGTGGTCTCCCAGTTAAAGAAATGGAAAAAAGAGGGGAGAGCAAAGCTCAGCAGAACCTGTGGAGTTGCAATCGGAGCCAAAATGCAGGCCTTCCAAGCAAGTGTGGGGGGCATATGGGGTGTTATGCCTTGCGAGTCAAAACTAAGAGACAGATGACACCATCTGGAGAGGGGTTGTATCAGATGAGCTCGTACATGAGATACTTACCTTTATCCACAATAATAGAACAGAAGGCCTTTTAGGAGTTGAAAAACTCACCAGTAAAATTAGAGCAAGATTTTATTGTCCAGGCTGGCAGAGAGCCATAAAGCAGTGGTGTAAGGGCTGCGTGGCGTGCTCTGCATACAAGTTACAGGGTCCAGTCCCCAGAGCACCCATGACAAGTTCTGTCACAGGCCACCCTTTTGAGAGGATAGCTGTAGAATGAATGGGTCCGTTTACAGAGACGGGACGAGGTAACAAACACATTATGGTCGTGTCAGATTAAATTACTAGGTGGTCAGAGGCATATGCCATACCCAATCAGGAAGCAGTAACAGTGGCCAAGAAACTGGTAGAGGAATTTGTGTTGAAGCTTGGCGTTCCTCGCTCTATCCATAGTGACCAGGGGCGACATTTTGAATATAGTCTTTTTGGAGAGATGTGCAATCTTTTACAAATGTACAAAACACGAACCACTCCGTACAACCCACAATCAGATGGTTTAGTGGAAAGAATGAACAGAACTCAGATCAATATGCTGTCACTTTTTGTTGATGACAATCAAAGAAATTGGGATGAGATACTGCCATATGTGATGATGTCATACAGGAGTAGTGTTCAGTCTTCCACGGAGTTCACATCATAAATGGTGCTGTTTGGTACTGAAATGACTTTAACGGTTGATGTGTTTATGGGGACACAACGAAATGAAGGGAAACAGTATGTTTCTCAATATGTGCAAAAGGTGCAAGGTTATTTAAGCACTGTAAGGGAAGCTRTAAAGAGAAATCCCCTAAAAGCCACATGTAAACAAAAGCAATACTTTGATATAAAGGTGACACCACAGATGTATGAGGAAAATGAATATTTGTGGCTTAGAGACTACCAGAGGAAAAAGGGGTTGTCACCCAAACTGAGAAAGAAATTCAAGGGTCCTTCCAAAATGGCAAAGAAAGTGCTGTATGAAGTAGTACAGTGTAATGGACCTTATCTGGACACTGTCAGGACTGAAAGCTCAGTCAAAGACACAGAGACCCATACCACACAAACTGACGTGAACACTGAGTTGCCCTGTGCACCTGCAAGAGAAAGTGTCTCCTTTTGAGACCGGTCAAGCACCTGAGTCAATTGCAGCAGAAGATCAGATGGATCAGGGGGGTAGACCTCAAATAACTATTAAGAGGCCTGTTTGGCAAGAGGGTTTTGTGTTGAACACGGTCAATGCATTCTGAATGTGTTTAGTTACTGTACATTTCTCATAGGGTATTGTGTGTGTGTTTATCCAGGTTATTAAACACAGGGTGTGTTCAGTTTAAGAATGGGGTAATGTAATGTTTTACACATTCGAAAGTCTCTCAGCCTATCACACAATGTTATGCAAATGAGTTGCTCTATGTGAGGATGCTGAGGGGGAGTTTTTGGAAAGGTGTTGTGTGCTGCAGGTCAGTGCTGGGGTGCACTGTCTATTCATCCAAATAAACTATCAACTTGATTTTTCCATGGGAAATCAGTGTCTTAGTCTGTTTACGCTAGTCAAACAAACAACGTATGAGTTTCAGTGGCCTTACAGGTTTGTTACAATAACTAATGAACCTTGTCAGCAAAATGTTGCCTGACACTCCTCCCAATATCCTGTTGTATTAGAGACAAGTGTACTTCCCCGGTAGGAGAACAGTAAGGTTCTTCAGCTTTCATCCCGCACAATAAAGAGCTTTTGTTGTGGAAAAGCGATTAAATCCAAATCTCGTTAAAGTACCTGTATTTAACAACACTTCCTCATAAGGCAGTGCCAAAGCTGTGGTTCATTTTCGTTTATAGCGCCTCAGCATGCAGTGTTAGTCTCTATTTCTTCCTTAAATCTACTATGTGTCCAATCTGTTGCTTTTACACAATTTTCACCTCACATGGCCACTCTGGCACAAACAAACACCCAGCAGCCAATCATCTGTGATTAGATGCCTTTTCATCCTTCATACTCTACAAAGCTGAGCTTACAGCTAAGGCACTGATTTCCCTGAACTGGGGTTGTTGCGCAGACCCAGATACATAATATAATTGAATATCTAGAATTGTTATTACTGAGAGGTACAGTACTTAAAGATGAAGTAAATGACCGCGTTAAGGAGTTTGGCAGTCAGCGAAAGGTAAGATCAATAACTCAGGGCTAGCCGCGGCCCGCACGTTTCTGGTGCAACGTTGAAGAATTGTCTGTGAATTAGTCTCCTTAGCAAATCAAATCGAATTTGTCACATGCGCCGAATACAACAGGTGTAGACCATTTGATTAATTGTGCAGCAGTCTTATGGCTTGGTGGTAGAAGCTGTTAAGGAGCCTTTTGTTCCTAGACTTGGCGCTCCAGTATTATATAGGTCCTGGATGGTAGGAACTGTTTGAATGATGTCTGTGAGTATAACAGAACTCATGTGGCAGGCAAAACCTGAGAAAAAATCCAACCAGGAAGTGGGAAATCTGAGGTTTGTAGTTTTTCAACTCTTTGCCTATCGAATACACAGTGTCTATGGGGTCATATTGCACTTCCTAAGGCTTCCACTAGATGTCAACAGTCTTCACACTCTTCTACTGTGAATGAGAGGGGAATGAGTTAGAGGTCTGCCAGAGAGCCACGAGCTGGCCACGCGCGTTCACGTGATAGTTAGCTTGCGTTCCATTACAATTCTACAGACAAAGGAATTCACTGGTTGGAACATTATTGAAGATTTATGTTAAACATCCTAAAGATCAAATCAAATCAAATCAAATTGTATTTGTCACATACACATGGTTAGCAGATGTTAATGCGAGTGTAGCGAAATGCTTGTGCTTCTAGTTCCGACAATGCAGTAATAACCAACGAGTAATCTAACCTAACAATTCCACAACTACTACCTTATACACACACAAGTTGAAAGGGATAAAGAATATGTACATAAAGATATATGAATGAGTGATGGTACAGAACGGCATAGGCAAGATGCAGTAGATGGTATAGAGTACAGTATATACATATAAGATGAGTAATGTAGGGTATATAAACATAAAGTGGCATAGTTTAAAGTGGCTAGTGATACATTTTTACATACATTTCCATCAATTCCCATTATTAAAGTGGCTGGAGTTGAGTCAGTATGTTGGCAGCAGCCACTAAATGTTAGTGGTGGCTGTTTAACAGTCTGATGGCCTTGGAATAGAAGCTGTTTTTCGTCTCTCGGTCCCGCTTTATGCTTTGATAGCACCTGTTACGACCTCGCCTTCGGATGATAGCGGGGTGAACAGGCAGTGGCTCGGGGTGGTTGTTGTCCTTGATGATCTTTATGCCTTCCTGTGACATCGGGGGGTGTAGGTGTCCTGGAGGCAGGTAGTTTGCCCCCGGTGATGCGTTGTGCAGATCTCACTACCCCTCTGGAGAGCCTTACGGTTTGGGCGGAGCAGTTGCCGTACCAGGCGGTGATACAGCCCCGACAGGGATGCTCTCGATTGTGCAATCTGTAGAAGTTTGTGAGTGCTTTTGGTTTGACAAGACAAATTTCTTTAGCCTCCGGAGGTTGAAGAGGCGCTGCTGGCGCCTTCACAACGCTGTCTGTGTGGGTGGACCAATTCAGTTTGTCCGTGATGTGTATGCTGAGGAACTTAAAACTTACTACCCTCTCCACTACTGTCCCGTCGATGTGGATAGGGGTGCTGCCCTCTGCTGTTTCCTGAAGTCCACAATCATCTCCTTTGTTTTTGTTACATTGAGTGTGAGGTTATTTTCCTGACACCACCTCCGAAGGCCCTCACCTCCTCCCTGTAGGCCGTTCTCGTCGTTTTGGTAATCAAGCCTACCACTGTAGTGTCGTCCGCAACTGGATGATTGAGTTGGAGGCGTGCATGGCCACGCAGTCTGGGGAACAGGGAGTACCAGAGAGAGGGCTCAGAACGCACCCTTGTGGGGCCCCAGTGTGAGGATCAGCGGGGTGGAGATGTTGTTACCTACCCTCACCACCTGGGGGGCCCGTCAGGAAGTCCAGCTACCCAGTTGCACAGGGCAGGGTCGAGACCCAGGGTCTCGAGCTGTTGATGACGAGTTTGGAGGGGTACTATGGTGTTAAATGCTGAGCTGTAGTCAATGAACAGCATTCTCACATAGGTATTCCTCTTGTCCAGGATGGGTTAGGGCAGTGTGCAGTGTGTTGCGATTGCGTCGTCTTGGACCTATTGGGTCGTAAGCAAATTGAGTGGGTCTAGGTTCAGGTAGGTGGGAGGTGAATGGTCCTTGACTAGTCTCTCAAAGCACTTCATGATGACGGAAGTAGAGTGCTACGGGGCGGTAGTCGTTTAGCTCAGTACCTTAGCTTTCTTGGGAACAGGAACAATGGTGGCCCTCTTGAAGCATTGTGGGAACAGCAGACAGGGATAAGGAATGATTGAATATGTCCGTAAACACCACCAGCCAGCTGGTCTGCGCATGCTCTGAGGACGCGGCTGGAATGCCGTCTGGGCCTGCAGCCTTGCGGAGGGTTAACACGTTTAAATGTTTTACTCACCTCGGCTGCAGTGAAGGAGAGGGAGAGCCCGCAGGTTTTAGGTAGTGGGCCGTGTCAGTGGCACTGTATTGTCCTCAAAGTGAAGCAAAAAAGATTTAGTCTGGCGGGAGCAAGACATCCTGGTCCGCGACGGGCTGTTTTCTTTTGTAATCCGTGATTGACTGTAGACCCTGCCACATACTCTTGCTGTGTCTGAGCTGTTGATTGCGACTCTACTTTGTCTCTATACTGGCACTTAGCTTGTTTGATTGCCTTGCGGAGGAATAGCTACACTGTATTCGGTCATGTTTCTGGTCACCTTGCCCTGGTTAAAAGCAGTGGTTCTGATTTCAGTTCGTGCGAATGCTGCCATCAATCCACGGTTTCTGGTTTGGGAATGTTTTAATCGTTGCTGTGGGTTATAACGTCGCAGATGCACTTTCTAATGAACTCGCTCACCGAATCAGCGTTTCGTCAATGTTGTTGTTGACGCAATGCGGAACCATATCCCAATCCACGTGATCGAAGCAGTCTTGAAGCGTGGAATCAGATTGGTCGGACCAGCGTTGAACAGACCTGAGCGCGGGAGCTTCTTGTTTTAGTTTCTGTTGTAGGCTGGAAGCAACAAAATGGGAGTTCGCTTGGTTCAGCTTTCCGAAAGAGAGGGCGGTGGAGTGGGCGATTTATATGCGTCGCGGGAAGTTTAGAATAACAATGATCCAGGGTTACCAGCCCTGAGTAGCACAATCGGATATGCTGATAGAATTTTGTTTTCAGATTAGCCTTGTTAAATCCCCGGCTACAAGAATGCAGCCTCAGGATGTGTTGGTTTCCAGTTTACATAGTCAGATACAAGTTTCGTTCAGGGCCATCGAATTGTCTGCAAGTTTGGAGGGGAATATACTACGGGCTGGATGATATACATCGAGAGAATCACCTGTAGTAATGCGGTCGACATTTGATTGTGAAGGAATTCTAAGTTCAGGTGAACAGAATGACTTGAGTTCCTGTATGTTGTTATGATCACACCACGTCTCGTTAATCATAAGGCATACCCCCCCGTCCCTCTTCTTACCAGAAAGATGTTTGTTTCTGTCGGCGCGATGCGTGAAGAAACCAGCTGGCTGCACCGACTCCGTTAGCGTCTCTCGAGTGAGCCATGTTTCCGTGAAGCAAAGAACGTTACAGTCTCTGATGTCTCTCTGGAATGCTACCCTTGCTCGGATTTCATCAACCTTGTTGTCAAGAGACTGGACATTGGCGAGTAGTATGCTAGGGAGTGGAGCACGATGTGCCCGTCTCCGGAGCCTGACCAGAAGACCGCTTTGTTTGCCCCTTTTACGGCGACGTCGCCGGCTGGGATCCGATCCATTGTACTGGGTGGAAGGCAAAACACAGGATCCGCTTCGGGAGAGTCATATTCCTTGTCGTAATGATGGTAATGATGGTGAGTTGACGTTGCTCTTATATTCAGTAGTTCCTCCCGACTGTATGTAATGAAACCTAAGATTACCTGGGGTACCAATGTAAGAAATAACACGTAAAAAAACAAAATACTGCATAGTTTCCTAGGAACGCGAAGCGAGGCGGCCATCTCTGTCGGCGCCGGAAGATTGATTATATACATCGTTTGACATGTTTCTACGGACTGTAACGGAACTTTTTGACTTTTCATCTGCACCTAGTGATCGCACCTCATGAATTTTGATTACTGGGCTAAACGTGCGAACAAAAAGGAGGTATTTGGACATAAATTATGGACATTATCGAACAAAACAAACATTTATTGTGGAACTGGGATTCCTGGGAGTGCATTCTGATGAAGATCATCTAAGGTAAGGGAATATTTATAATGCTATTTCTGACTTCTGTTGACGACACAACATGGCGGATATCTGTTTGGGTTGTGTTGGTCTCTGAGCGCTGTACTCAGATTATTGAATGGTGTTCTTTTTCCGTAAAGTTTTTTAAAAATCTGACACAGCGGTTGCATTAAGGAGAAGTGGATCTAAAATTCCATGCATAACAGTTGTATCTTTAACAATGTTTATTATGAGTATTTCTGTAAATTGATGTGGCTCTCTGCAAAATCACCGGATGTTTTGGAACTACTGAACATAACGCGCCAATGTAAACTCAGATTTTTKGATATAAATATGAACTTTACCGAACAAAACATACATGTATTGAAGTCCTATGAGTGTCATCTGATCATGATCATCAAAGGTTAGTGATTAATCTGATCTATATTTCTGCTTTTTGTGACTCCTCTCTTTGGCTGGAAAAATGGCTGTGTTTTTCTGTGACTTGGCTCTGACCTAACATAATTGTTTGGTGTGCTTTCGTCGTAAAGCCTTTTTGAAATCGGACACTGTGGCTGGATTTACAAGAAGTGTATCTTTAAAATGGTGTAAAATACTTGTATGTTTGAGGAATTTTAATTATGGGAGTTCTGTTGTTTTGAATTTGGCGCCCTGCAGTTTCACTGGCTGTTGATGAGGTGGGACGCTACCATCCCACAACCTCACTAGGGTAACTTAGTGATGAGCTTTGTGGGCACTATGGTGTTGAACGCTGAGCTGTAGTCAATGAACAGCATTCTCACTTAGGTGTGATTAAGATTGCGTCATTTGTGGATCTGTTGGGGCGGTATGCGAATTGGAGTGGGTCTAGGGTTTCTGATGTGAGTGCTACAGGACGGTAATCATTTTGGCAGGTTACCTTCGCTTCCTTGGGCACAGGGACTATGGTGGTCTGTTTGAAACATGTAGGTATTACAGACTCGGTCATGGAGAGGCTGAAAATGTCAGTGAAGACACTTTCCAGTTGGTCCGCGCATGCTTTGAGTACATTCCTGGTAATCCGTCTGGCCCTGCGGCTTTATGAATGTTGATCTGTTTAAAGGTCTTGCTGACATCGGCTACCGAGAGAGAGASATCACACAGTCATCCGGAATGGCTGGTGCTTTCATGCATGCTTCAGTGTTGCTTGCCTTGAAGCGGGCATAAAAGGTATTTAGCTCATCTGGTAGGCTCGCGTCACTTGGCAGCTCGCGGCTGGGTTTCCTTTTGTAGTCTGTAATAGTTTTCAAGCCCTGCCACATCCGACAAGCATCAGAGCCGGTGTAGTAGGATTCAATCTTAGTCCTGTATTGATGCTTTGCCTGTTTGATGGTTCATCTGAGGGCGTAGCAGGATTTCTTATAGGCGTCCGCATTAGTGTCCCACTCCTTGATAGTGACAGCTCTAGCCTTTAGCTCGGTGCGGATATTACCTGTAATTCATGGCTTCTGGATGGGATATGTACGTACGGTCACTGTGGGGACGATGTCGTCGATGTACTTATTGATATACTCCTCAAGGTCATTGGATTAATCCTGGAACATATTCCAGTCTGTGCTAGCAAAACAGTCCTGTAGCATCCGTGGGATCTGACCACTTCCGTATTGAGCGAGTCACTGGTAGTTCCTGCTGTAGTTTTTGCTTGTGAGCAGGAATCAGGAGGATAGAATTATGTGCAGATTTTTGCTCCTGGTGCAGAACATACCAAGTCTCGAGATATGCTTTATTGTTGGTCACCTATTCACATTCAGCATCAAGTGAATTGTGTCACACCCTGATCTGTTTCACCTGTCTTTGTGCTTGTCTCCATCCCCCTCCAGGTGTCACCCATCTTCCCATTATCCCCTGTGTATTTATGCCTGTGTTCTCTGTTTGTCTGTTGCCAGTTTGTCTTGTCTGGTCAGGTCTTACCAGCGTTCTTTCCCGCCTTCCTGTTTCTCTAGTTCTGTTTCCTAGTATTTCCCGGTTCTGACCATTCTGCATGCCCTGACCTCGGGCCTGCCTGCCGTCCTGTACCTGCCTGACTCTGACCTGATCGCGAACCTCTTCCTGTCCTCAACCTGCCCTTTGCCTGCCCCGTGTTTCTAATAAATCATCTGAGAACTGTACTATCCGCCTCCCGTGTCTGCATCTGGGTCATATCCTGAGTCGTGAGATAATTGCACGTATTCCAAATCTGAGATGATTTATAATGATCTACTGTTCATAAAGGGTTGAATCCTTAAGTGTTACACCTGTCCTTATGTTCTGCAGCCTACATGAACCTGAACTTTCATTGCAAAGTGGAGTACTTACTTGTATCACTATTCTTCCCAGTTAATTAACAAGTTAACTTCAATCTTTGTAAACCTCCTCTATGGAACAATTAAACATTTCCCTTGACCCCAACAATTATTGTTTAGACAGAAGCTAGAAATTGAAGTATGGAGGGAAAACAAGAATTATGGAAAATAATCAAATTGAAAGCGCATTTGACAGACATGACAAGTTAAATAAATGTAATATAAATGAAGGCTTGTGCTGAATAACTTCCTCTGAAGGAAACTGAAGAAGAATTGTAGATGATTTACTCAACGTATTCAGCTGGGTATGCACATATGATTCTATGGACGTGTCAGAGACGGAAAGAATTGTAACTGGAAAAAGAAACACATCACTTGCTCCCCATTGCCCGTCCGTTCTGTATATTATGAAGAATTACATAATGTTACCTATTTTAGATTAAGTCAGGTAGAGCCTAATAGGCAATAATAGACAACACTATGGATGGATGTTCTGTTTTTAAGTCTTATAATTGAAATGTGCTGCAGGTAAAGCTTGACTGAGTTTCTGGCGTAAATAGTAAACGTTTGTATCAATATGTTTGTCATCACCCAAGAAGAAGAATGGAGCTCTGTGAAGCTGTGGATAACTGAGCTGGACAAGTCCCAGTGACGTGACCACCCAGAAGGAGAGATTAGCCTGCTTCTAGCCAGGGATACCCGCCTGTACCACAGACTGCATCCCACCGTCCCACGCCAACCCTGGTCACGGTGAATCTTCTATTTATGTCTGATTATCAGTGAATCATGTGCTAACAGTAAATATCACGAATGCTCTTACGCTGCTACAATTCATCTTTGTTATTACCATAATGGATGCTGCACATATACAGTATACAAGTCAGAAGTTTACGTACACCATAGCCAAATATATTTAAACTCAGTTTTTCACAATTCCTGACAATTTAATCCAAGTACAAATACCCTGTCTTAGGTCAGTTAGGATCACCACTTCATTTTAAGAATGTGAAATGTCAGAATAATAGTAGAGAGAATTATTTATTTCAGCTTTTATTTATTTCATCACATTCCCAGTGGGTCAGAAATTTACATACACAATTAGTATTTGGTAGCATTGCCTTTAAATTGTTTAACTTGGGTCAAATGTTTCGGGTAGCCTTCCACAAGCTTCCCACAATAATTTGGGTGAATTTTTGGCCCATTCCTCCTGACAGAGCTGGTGTAACTGTACGGTCAGGTTTGTAGGCCTCCTTGCGCGCACACGCTTTTACAGTTCTGCCCACAATTTTCTATAGGATTAGGTCAGGGCTTTGTGATGGCCACTCCAATACCTTGATTTTGTTGTCCTTAACCATTTTGCACAACTTTGGAAGTATGCTTGGTGTCATTGTCCATTTGGAAGACCATTTGCGACCAAGCTTTAACTTCCTGACTGATGTCTTGAGATGTTGCTTCAATATATCCACATCATTTTCTTTCCTCATGATGCTATCTATTTTGTGAAGTGCACCAGTCCCTCCTGCAGCAAAGCACCCCCACAACATGATGCTGCCACCCCCGTGCTTCATGGTTGGGATGGTGTTCTTCGGCTTGCAAGCCTCCCCTTTTTCCTCCAAACATAATGAAGGTCATTATGGCCAAACAGTTCTATTTTTGTTTCATCAGACCAGAGGACATTTCTCCAAAAGTACGACCTTTGTCCCCATGTGCATGGGAGTTTGGGAGCAGTGGCTTCTTCCTTGCTGAGCGGCCTTTCAGGTTATGTCAATATAGGACTCGTTTTACTGTGGATATAGATATTTTTGTACCTGTTTCCTCCAGCTCTTCACAAGGTCTTTTTTGCTGTTGTTCTGGGATTGATTTGCAATTTTCGCACCGCAGTACGTTCATCTAGGAGACAGAATGCGTCTCCTTCCTGAGCGGTATGACGGCTGTGTGGTCCCATGGTGTTTATACTGCGTACTATTGTTTGTACAGATGAACGTGGTACCTTCAGGCGTTTGGAAATTGCTCCCAAGGATGAAACAGACTTGTGGAGATTTAAAGTTTTTTCTAAATTTTTATCGGATTTCTTTTGATTTTCCCATGATGTCAAGCAAAGAGGCAATGAGTTTGAAGGTAGGCCTTGAAATACATCTGGAGGTACACCTCCAATTGACTCAAATGATGTCATTATAGCCTATCAGAAGCTTCTAAAGCCATGACATCATTTTCTGGAATTTTCCAAACTGTTTAAAGGCACAGTCAACTTATTGTATGTAAACTTCTGACCCACTGGAATTGTGATACAGGAATTATAAGTGAAAGTAATTAATCTGTCTGTAAACAATTGTTGGAAAAATGACTTGTGTCATGCACAAAGTAGATGTCCTAACCGACTTGACAAAACTATAGTTTGTTAACATAAGTGTATGTAAACTTCCGTCTTCAACTGGAGGTAGCGGAGTGGAGTAAATTTAGATTGTTTTTACATTCAGCATCACTAGGTCAAGGGAAATATACTACAGTATTCTTTATAACAAATATATCTATGTATATTTCAGGATGTTGTGTATCATAGGAAATAGTCAGAATTCATGTAAACATGATAAAAATGTGGTCTCATGTCACAATTTACACCAGGTATGGGGTAAATTGAGCATAGGGACAGGGTAAATTGAGCTGCCTAGAAATATCTGTACTGAATGAAATATTACCAATACTTTTAACACAGGCTTAACATCTAACAAACACTTTATACTTTTTTTATAAACACTTWAAAAAAAAGTTTAACATAGGCCAGGCCTGGTTGTTACCGCATATACCAATGATAATGCCTTGCATTACACCTGGGAAGATTATGTTTGTCTAACTTGCAATTGGCTCAACTTATCCCTTGGCCATTTGCTCAATTTACCCCAAAGCAAACATTTTGACTATATTAGCCCACACAGCTACAAGGATGCACTTTCATACTAGGTTTAGGACCTCATATTGAAGTTCATAGAGACCCCAACTGATGTATAGAAAAATATTAAAATGATCTACTTTGGTGTATTTAAAAGCTTCATGAAACCTCTAACACAATACATTCATTTGACTTGGTGGAAATAATTATTTTKGACCTAACTTGCTTACCACTTTTTCTWTAGTATGTGGTTTCTTCCTTCACAGACTCTGTAAAATGATCACCTCTTCCTACATATTTGGTGCAATGATACATTTTGTGTATGGTTTCCAAGAAACAATGGTGGCTCAACTTACCCCACTCTTCCCTTTAGCTGTTTTTTAACAAATGTTTTATAATGTTGATATGTCATCCCTGTCATTGGGCTGGTAAATGGGGGAGGAGGGTGTGGGGGAATGAGTTGACTAAACATAGATGGTGTGTAATGTTTCAAGGAGAGACCAAACAAATACAGTAGTGTACCGAGGGGTGGTAGCAACTCTGAAATCCTGATCTTCTCTCAATAAAGTACAACATTAAAAGCGGTTTCTCTCTGCTGTTGTCCTTCCAGCTCACAGGCTTCATTGCTCTCCTCTCTCCAGAACATGTGGTCTGAATTAGTCTGTTGGCATCAGCCATAATCTGGAATCTTCCTCTCATGGATGTGGCCAAGGCAGACTTTAAGACAGTTTGCTACAGCAGGAAAAGAATCCTGCAGCAACAGGACATGTGAATTATTATGTGGATTATAATTCATTTACTTTTTTTGTAGGGGTTGATACATTTTTTGTTAGGGCAAGTCAAGTCGGACATTTTAAAGTAGAAATTACAAACTTTAGAAGCTTTTTTAAACTTYGAATACACTACAAGTTTGTATATCCTACTGTGCAGGAAAATTCTCAGCAACAAAAGAGTGATCAAATTAAAATCCCACATCTGTACTCATCCACTGCAGATCTTAGTGGAAAATCTTTGTCCAGTTATGCTGCAAAAATACGCAAGACCAAACCCATCAAAATCCGATTGAGTAAACAGGTCGGTAAGAGTTGCCACTGTGACACACCGGAAMAATATGCATCATTTGTCTGCTACATCATCGACAGAGCAAAGGAGCACTACGACACTCTTAGAAAAAAGGTGTTTTCTAGAACCAAAAATGGTTCTTTGGCTGTCCCCATAGGAGAACGTTTTGAATGACCCTTTTTGGTTCCAGGTAGAACCCTTTTGGGTTCCATGAAGAACCCTTTCCACAGATGGTTCTACATGGAACCCAAAAGGTTTCTACTTGAAACCCAAAAGGGTTGTACCCTGAACCAAAAAAGGTTATTCTATGGAGGCAGCTGAAGAACCCTTTTGGAACTCTTTTTTATAAGAGTGTACTATCCACCGTCTCCACAAATAGAATAGCTATCAAAGTTTTAACAAGTCACCCAATAATAACCATAACTTTTGAGGTACATTATCAGAAGGTATGTTCTTCCAAATGAATCAAAGCAGTTGATCTGGAGTTTCCTTCACAACACATGTACAAGCATCTCATTAATTGAAGCCCTGCAGCATGTGTTGTCAATCGTGACCCATTTGCTACTGAATTGCTAAATTAGGTGTTTCTGAGAACACAGTGGCAGCTTTACAGCCCTTTTGTGAGGTGACCATGTGAGTAGTGATTGTTGGAGTAATATCTAGTTAGTCAACCATTCAACTCTCTCACCTCTGAGCCTCAGGTGGAAGATACAGTTGGTTGTGCCATGTAGCTTCTCTTTCCAGGCGCCAGGAAGATAAATGGCTAATGTTATCCATGGCTGAAAATAGCTTGATTCTCTTCAGACACTGCCACACACCAGTCTCTCTGATTTATAGGAATTCCTGAACTTTAACATACTGTAGGTCTGAGTGTTTGTTTTGCAAGGTAGATTATATCTTGTAATTTACAGACTAGTGCTATTTAATGCAAAAATGTGGTCCCGTGTGGCTCAGTTGGTAGAGCATGCTGTTTCCAATGCCASAGTTGTGGGTTCGATTCCCAAGCGGGACCAGTATTAACATGTATGTACTCTCTGCTGTATGTCGCTCTGGATAAAAGTGTCTGAAAAATGTAAATCAAGAAATGTGGCTTTATTGCCAGCCGGCATGATCACCTAGCTGTGTGGTGTTATTTAATTCATAACGTTTATGATATCTGATCTCCATTAGAGGCACTGCTGGGGTGGGTTTTCTACAAAAACATGTACAGTACCAGTCAACAGTTTGGACACACCTACTCATTCAAGGGTTTTTCTTGATTTTTTTCTACATTGTAGAATAATAGTGAAGACATCAAAACTACGAAATAACACATAAGGAATCATGTAGTAACCAAAAATGTGTTACACAATTCAAAATATATTTTTATTTGAGATTCTTCAAATAGCCATCCTTTGCCTTGATGACAGCTTTGCACGCTTTTGGCATTCTCTCAACCAGCTTAATGAGGAATGCTTTTCCAACAGTCTTGAACGAGTTCCCACATATGCTGAGCACTTGCTTTTCCTTCACTCTGCGGTCGAACTCATCCCAAACCAAATGTGGACTCATCAGACCAAAGGACATATTTCCACTGCTGGAAATATGTCAATTGCTCATGTTTCTTGGCCCAAGCAAGTCTCTTCTTCTTATTGGTGTCCTTTAGTAGTGGTTTCTTTGAATTCGACAGTTGATGTTGAGATGTGTCTGTTACTTGAACTCTGTGAAGCATTTATTTGGGCTGCAATCTGAGGTGCAGTTAACTGTAATGAATTTATCTTCTGCAACAGAGGTAACTTTGGGTCTTCCTTTCCTGTGGCGGTCCTCATGAGAKCCAGTTTCATCATGGTTTTTGCGACTGCACTTGAAGAAACTTTAAAAGTTCTTGAAATGTTCCGGATTGACTGACCTTCATGTCTTAAAGTAATGATGGACTATCGTTCCTCTTTGCTTATTTGAGCTGTTCTTGCCATAATATGGACTTGGTCTTTTACAAAATAGGGCTATCTTCTGTGTACCACCCCTACGTTGTTAGAACACAACTGACTGGCTCAAATGCATTAAGAAGGAAAGAAATTCCACAAATTAACTTTTATCAAGGCACACCTGTTAATTGAAATGCATTCCAGGTGACTACCTCGTGAAGCTGGTTGAGAGAATGCCAAGAGTGTGCAAAGCTGTCATCAAGGCAAAGGGTGGCTATTTCAAGAATCTCAAATATAAAATATTATTTGATTTGTTTAACACTTTTTGGTTACTACATGATTCCATATGTGTTATTTCATAGTGTTGATGTTTTCACTATTATTCTACAATGTAGAAAATAGTAAAAATAAAGAAAAACCCTGGAATGAGTAGGTGTGTCCAAACTTTTGACTGGTACTGTATGTATGCTCCAGGTTAACGTTCTATAGTCAAGATCCAAAGTACAGTATAGAACTGAACATAACATTTAAAAGAAAATACATCAAACACATACAGTAGGGTCGTATTTCTGGACAGCTGGAGGTATATTACTTTTTGAGGTTGTGCTAACATGTAAGAATGCATATCTCAGAGGGCCTTGAACACTCCAGATGTCTGCCCCACTAGGTCCCTCACTAGGTTGGAGATTTTGGGTAAAGTTACTGGAATTTTGCAACCCTATCTTTCACTGGTTGGAACTTTGAATATCCGCTTTGGCCATCACTGCTGAGACAGAATGATAATTAGATTTCTGAATGTCATCGGGTCCTGCATCAGATCGCATGTGCTTCTCTTAGTTCCTCCTGTTACATGGTGATTTCTTGACGTCTACATGGACATGTGGCAACACTTACCTAGATTCAAGATTCTTTTCCATCTGTGTTGAGGTCCCTCAGAAATGTTTCTCATTTTAAGCCCCTGCTTTGCTGTTTAAGTGAACTCTCTCGTCAGACACCACATCTGAAATGGGGTGCCACTTTGAAAGTTACCACTTATGTCTAATTTGCAAAAAGCACAAGTCCAACATCTGTTTATTCCAAGACCTTTTATTTATATGTTTAAGTTAGAGCAACATGTGTTTGTGCATGTCCTCATCAAAGAGTTTAGATACTTAGCACACACTACAGATCACTGTGGAGAGAACTGTCAGCAGGATGTGTAATTCCTGTGATGTAATGAGCCAACCTAGAGCACAGTGGGGAAGAAGACATCAAGRAAGCTAGTCGACAAGCTTCAAAACAAGATTGTTGAATATATAAAATCCTACATGGGAATGTGAGGTCTTTATTGCTATCATACATTTGTCTCTAAAATAAGATACTCATAAATGGAAAATCTCATATCAAATTTATAGTTTTGATTCACACAGAGAACTCATAATTCATTAACATCATAGTTTCCAATAACATGAAGCAGCCTTCTGCCATATTCAAGTGAAATTCAACAATTCATTGGATCATTTATTGGACATTAATTGTTTTCCAAATACATGTATCCGCTTGTGCCAAACCACCAAATCCCCAGTGATAAATCMCATTAAAAACTTAAAAACATAAAAGGCACAACAATCTTTGAAATATATTTTGTTTTGCATGATTAAATATCTAAAATGTGATTCAGGTTTACAATAGTACAGCGTGGTGCTGTTAAAAAAATTATGGATGATTGTGCTTTACAACGAAAGCCTATGGGTCAATAAGGGAACCAGTAAAGCCAGAAAGACACACTGAGCTCTTGAATCCAGCAAACCCACATTTAATGATGACAATCAATAGTCTTGACAGATAACTATTCTATATCCAACCATAACAAACTATTGTCCAGAGATGTCAAAGTCCTTATTTTCTCCCGTGAGTCATTTAAAATKTAAACATCCATAATTATTTGTGTGTCCTTGTGGGTATACAGTATATAGATATAATATTATTTCACACAATCATCAAGTATACCTTTAAATCATATACCAATTTGTGAATAATATTCCGTGGACCTCCATGGTGTACACTCAAATACTGGATCGATAGGAAACAGATTGGAGAATCATAAAATTATAATTTAAGAAATTAGCCCAATTAGTTTTGCTTTTCAACAATAGTTTCCAGAAGTAAAGAGCTCTTTGTTTCATTTTTATATTTTCATTTTCACGAGAAAGGAGCCTATTTGTGAGCAGCAGGAATTGGTCTATAAAACCAATTATTTGTCAAAAATAAATCGTCATATATTATGTTTCTGGTTTTTAAACATGCTAGACTGTAAGTTTAGACCTTGTGAATGTCAATCAATGCTGTAATTGTTTAAAGCCTGTAATTAATTTCATTTGACTACAGCTTGGTAACTGTATGGAACAGTTGTAACGATTCTCGTTGGTGGAAGGAGAGGAGGACCAAAATGCAGCGTGGTAGTGTTCATCATATTTAATAGAAACTGAACACTACACAAAACAACAACGAGGAAAAACGAAAATGAAACAGTTCTGCCAGGTGAACATACACTAAACAGAAAACTACCACCCACAACACACAACGGAAAACAGGCTACCTAAGTATCTCCCAATCAGAGGCAACGATAGACAGCTGCCTCTGATTGGGAACCAACACCAGGCCAAACACAGAAATAGACAACCTAGACATACAACATAGAATGCCCACCCACATCACACCCTGACCAAACAAAAATAGAAACATAAAAGCAATCTATGGTCAGGGCGTGACAGTACCCCCCCCAAAGCTGCGCGACTCCGGCCGCAAAAACCTGAACCTATAGGGGAGGGTGTGGGTGGGCATCTGTCCGCGGTGGCGGCTCTAGCGCGGGACGTGGATCCCACTCCACCATGTCTTAGCCCACTTAGGTGGCGGCCTTTGGAGCGGCGACCCTCGCCGCCAACCCCGGACTGGGAACCCTATCAGCGGGCCCCGAATAGGCGGGAGACTCCGGCAGCTCCTGACTGACGGGCGACCTCAGGCAGCTCCTGGACTGACGGGCGGCTCAGGCAGCTCCTGACTGACGGCGGCTCCGGCAGCCCTGACTGACGGGCGGCTCAGGCAGCCCCTGACTGACGGCGGCTCAGGCAGCTCCTGACTGACGGGGCGGCTCCGGCAGCTCCTGACTGACGGCGGCTCCGGCAGCCCCTGACTGACGGGCGGCTCAGGCAGCCCCTGGACTGACGGCGGCTCAGGCAGCCCCTGACTGACGGGCGGCTCAGGCAGCCCCTGACTGACGGGCGGCTCAGGCAGCTCCTGACTGACGGGCGGCTCCGGCAGCTCCTGACTGACGGCGGCTCCGCAGCTCCTGACTGACGGGCGGCTCCGGCAGCCCCTGACTGACGGGCGGCTCAGGCAGCTCCTGACTGACGGGCGCTCAGGCAGCTCCTGACTGACGGGCGGCTCAGGCAGCCCCTGACTGACGGGCGGCTCAGGCAGTCCTGACTGACGGCGGCTCCGGCAGCTCTGACGACGGCGGCTCCGGCAGCTCCTGACTGACGGGCGAGCTCCGGCAGCCCCTGACTGACGGGCGGCTCAGGCAGCTCCTGATGACGGGCGGCTCAGGCAGCTCCTGACTGACGGGCGGCTCCGGCAGCTCCTGACTGACGGGCGGCTCAGCAGCTCCTGACTGACGGGCGGCTCAGCAGCTCCTGACTGACGGGCGGCTCAGGCAGCCCCTGACTGACGGGCGGTCCCGGCAGCCCCTGACTGACGGGCGGCTCCGGCAGCCCCTGACTGACGGGGCTCGGCAGCTCCTGACTGACGGCGGCTCCGGCGGCTCAGGCAGCTCCTGACTGACGGCGGCTCAGGCAGCTCCTGACTGACGGGCGGCTCAGGCAGCTCCTGACTGACGGCGCTCAGGCAGCTCCTGACAGACGGGCGGCTCCGGCAGCTCTTGACAAGAGGGCGGCTCGCAGCTGACAGCTCTTGACAGGAGGGCGGCTCCGGCTGCTCCGGACAGGTTTGCGGCTCCGGCTGCTCCGTACAGGAGGGCGGCTCCGGCTGCTCCGTACAGGAGGGCGGCTCCGGCTTGCTCCTGACTGGAGGGAGACACCGGCTGCTCCGCGCTGGCAGGGAGACTCCGGCTGCTCCGACTAGAGGGCGTCGCTGGAGGCTCCAGACTAGCTTCCTTCGTAGGAGGCCTCGTGCCAGCTTTCCTTCGTAGGAGGCCTCGGCCATGGATCATCACTGGAGGCTTCGTGCCATGGATCATCCTGGAGGCTTCGTGCCATGGATCATCGCTGAGGCTTCGTGCCATGGATCATCGCTGGAGCTTCGTGCCATGATCATCCTGGAGGCTTCGTGCCATGATCATCGCTGGAGGCTTGTGCATGGATCATCGCTGGATGCTTCGTTCTTGCCATGGATCATCGCTGGAGCTTCGTGCCATGGATTATTGCTGGAGGCTCTTTGCTCATGGATCTCACTGGAGCTTCGTGCCATGGATTATCACTGGAGGCTTCGTGCCATGGATCATTCACTGGAGGTTTCTTGCCATGGATCACCACTGGAGGCTTCGTGCCATGGATTATCACCACTGGAATTGAGAGAGACACAGAAGGCCTGGCTTCTGGGAGATAAGGCAAAGACCTCCCAACCAGGCTGGGAGAACATGCATGTGGGTTAGTGGCTTGGCCGAGGCACAGGATGCACTGGACCGTGGAATCTCTCCGC
>NC_036849.1:24114157-24184751 GCF_002910315.2 Salvelinus sp. IW2-2015
TGTTCTCTTGTGAGTTCACGTGCCCCGCACGTGCTTGAGGCTGTCTTTACAGGGTAGTGGGGCCAGGCGGTGGCAGGGCTGGTGTTTTTGAAGGTGGTTGGTTACCAAGGAAAGGGACCGTTTTTTGAGTTGTTTTTAAAAGCGGCAATAGTGTTAGACACGTTTTGTTGCCTTTATTTATGTTCCCTTTATTTATGGACTAAACCCCATGCTACTGTTCAGGTGCCTGCCCACACGTATGACATGATTCAGCCTAAACTACCATTGGTAACAACCACACTGTTTCCTCTGTGGGGCCAGATAGGGAAGAGAAATACAGATTCTGATATGCAGAATATGGAGTGTTAGAATATTGTATCGAGCTGTTTAAAGCCGTATGATTATTTTCTCTACTGATCAGCAATCAGTAATTAAAATGTTCCAATACTTCTGGAGTAATTGTGGATGCAGTCATGGTGGGGAGCGTTTACAGTCGTGAAGTGGAATGCCAGACAACACAGACATAAAAACACACAACACGTTTATCATTCACTTTATGAAAAAATGTGTCAAAGTTTGAACACAAAAGTTTGAACACACTACTCATTCCAGGTTTTTCTTTATTTTTACTATTTCTACATTGTAGAATAATAGTGAAAACATCAACACTATGAATAACACATATGGAATCATGTAGTAACCAAAAAGTCTTAAATATAAAATATATTTTATTTTGAGATTCTTAAAGTGCCACCGCTTTGCTTGATGACAGCTTTGACACTCTTGGCTTTTTCTCAACCAGGTTCAGGGGTAGTCACCTGGAATGCATTTCAATAAAATGTGTTAAAAGTTAATTGTGAATTGTGAATTTCTTTCCTTCTTAATGCTTTGAGCATCAGTTGTGTTCTACAACGTAGGGGTGGTTACACAGAAGAATACCTATTTGTAAAAGACAAAGTCATATTATGACAAAGCTAAATGATGGACTATGTTCCTCTTGCTTATTTAGCTTTCCTAAGACAGAAGGTCAGTTAATACCATTGAACATTTCTTCAATGCAGTTGCAAAACTATCAAGCTCTATGATGAAACTGGTCTCGTTGAGGACCTCCATAGGAAAGGAAGACCCAGAGTGATCTCTGCTGAAGAGGATAATTCATTAAGTGCCAGCCTCAGAATTGCAGCCCATTTAAATCAGTAACAGACACATCTCAACATCAACTTCAGAGAGACTTGTGACAGCCTTCATGGTCGAATTGCTGCAAAGAAGCACATACTAAAGGACACCAATATTAAGAAGAGACTTGCTTGGGCCAAAAACATGAGCAATTGACATTAGACCGGTGGAAATCTGTCCATTGGTCTGATAAGTCTAAATTTGAGATTTTTGGTTTCCAACGCGTGTCTTTGTGAGACGCAGAGTAGGTGAAACGGATTATATGTGTGGTTCCATCGTGAAGCAAGGAGAGGAGGTGTGATTGCTTTGTTGGTGATACTGTCTGATTTATTTAGAATTCAAGGCACACTTAACCAGCATGGCTACCACAGCATTCTACAGCAATACGCCATCCATCCGGTTTGCGCCTTAGTGAGACTATCATTTGTTTTTCAACAGGACAATGACCAAAAACACACCTCCAGGCTGTGTAAGGTCTTTTTGATCAAGAAGGCAGAGTGATGTCTTGTCTTTGTGCCCAAGAACACTAAGGTAACCTGCCTCAAACGACTACCGACCCGCAGCACTCAACGTCTTAGCCATGAAGTGCTTCGAAGGGCTGGTATAGCTTACCATCAACCACAATTATCCCAATGAAACCCTAGACCCACAACATTTGCATACCGCCCAAACAGATCCACAGATGATATAATCTCTATTGCACTCCACAACTTGCCCTTTCCACCTGGACCAAAGGTAAACTTACGTGAGATGCTATTCATTGACAACATCTCAGCATTCAACACCATAGTGCCCTCAAAGCTCATCATAAGTTAAGGACCCTGGGACTAAACACTCCCTCTGCAACTGGATCCTGGACTTCCTGACGGGCCGCCCCCAGGTGGTAAGGTAGGACAACATCGGCCCAACTGATCCTCAACATTGGGGCCTCAGGGGTGCATGCTCAGTCCCTCCTGTACTCCCTGTTCACTCATGACTGCATGGCCAGGCACGACTCCAAACACCATCATTAAGTTTTGCCGAGACACGACCAGTGGTAGGCGCTGTCACCTGACAGACTGATGAGACAGCCTATAGGGAGGAGGTCAGAGACCTTGGCCGTGTGGTGCCAGGACAACAACCTCTCCCTCAACGTGATCAAGACAAGGAGATGATTGTGGACTACAGGAAAAAGATTTGGCATGGTTCCTCAGCCTCAAAGGTTATACGCTGCACCATCAAGAGCATCCTGACTGGTTGCATCACTGCCTGGTATGGCAACTGCTCAGCCTCCGACCGCATGACACTACAGAGGTAGTGCGAATGACCCTAGTACATCACTGGGCAAAGTTTTCCTGCCACTCAGACCCTAAAAAGGCACAAAACAAATTGTCAAAACTCCAGCCACCCTAGTCATAGACTGTTTCTCTGCTACCGCATGGCAAGCGGTACCGGAGCGCCAAGTTAGGTCCAAGAGGCTTCCAAACAGCTTCTACCCTCCAAGCCTACAAGAGTCCAGAAAACACCTAACCAATTGGCTTCCTAGCTGTTTGCATTGTTGTCCCCCCCCCCCCCCCCCCCCTCGCCACTTTTTACACCGCTGCTTACTCTGTTTTAATCATTTATGATAGTCACTTTAACTAACTCTAATTGTTACATTGTACATATTACTGTACCTCAACTAACCGGTGCCCCCGCACATTGACTCTGTACCGGTACCCCCCTGTATATAGTCTCGCTGTTGTTATTTTAGGAGGAGCAATTAGGGTTAAGTTCCTTCCTCAAGCACACATCGACAAATTAGTTACCTAGTCGGATCAGGGATTTCGAACCAGTGACCTTTCGGTTACTGGCCCAACTCTCCCGCTAGGCTACCTGCCACACCAGAGACATTTAATCAAAATCCAGTACCCCTAGGTTGTTCAAATCAGACACTAACATTTTACAGCCTCACATGGAATAGGTCTTTGAGTGACGTTTTGTTAGTATGTACAGTATATTAGACGAGTGATCCTGAGAGGATGTTGAGGCTGTTTATTTCCAAAAAGTCCAATTGCAACATAGGTTTAAAGTATATGCCTCCATGTGAGGGTGGTGTCTCTGCTATTCAGAAGATTATCTTCTAAGTTAAAAGACAATATCAGTTAGCCCAAATATGTTTACTAATCGAACTAGCGTCTGTAGGACTGTGTCCCGGCCTCTCAAACAGTTCTGTTTAGAATGAGAACTGCATCATGTCAGGATAGACATTCTTAGTAACTCCAGCTTTTCATTAGCCCTGTATTTTAACATTTAGCATTCACCATAGTTTCCGTCCCACTTGGCACAACAGATGCTTAGATAACCTTCAAAGGCCAGGCAACGTGTAAAAGTCAATTAAGAAATCAAGTCTAGACATTCGTCCAAACCACAGCCATGGGCAAGGAAATTGGCAGAGTAGCGATAGTTATTTTTAGCAACACAGAGATCGAACCGATCAGAACTATTTTCAGCCTCACGAATCCCTTACTAAATGTTATATAAATGAGTGAGTCAGGGGCTAATGGTATTATTAATGAGGGTAAATAGCACACCTCTGACTCACTCCTTCATTTAATGTTTCTCACAGTCTGACATACTGTAATTGTAGCCTTCCAGCCAGGCTGCTGACCACACGACGTACGCATGATGTCTTTAAGCACACATTTACTGATCAGCCTCTGATGTATCACTGTTTTAATAACCTCCAGAGAGATGGATATGCTTCTTTAAGCTCTATAGACAAAATTACAGACAGTGTATTCCTACATTATAGAAATAGCAGAGGAGGAAGTTCTATTTTACAGCTTATGAAGTTTATGTAGAATGGATGCTCTAAGTATCTGAACTCCTTGTCCTTGTTGCCAAAGAGTGAGGGGAGAGAGTGAAAACGCTAATTCTGCCTCAGCTTGTCAGAAAATGCAAGTGAAAATAAGGATGTTTTTTCTCAAAATCAATAAATGAATGTTTCTCAACACTGGCCTTCAAACAAAACATTCTCTGAAAACAAATTTAGTTAATATTCTACTGCTTTTCCTCAGACAATTGTTCATGGTTGCATGTACAAATGTAAATTTGTACATGCAACATGATCTGCAAGAGCAAATGATGCATTAAAACACATTGTGGATATTTTTGATTCACCTAATGCACTGCATCTCCTTCGTTAAATGTGTATTCCTTTTCAAAGTTTAAAGCTGTGATAAAATAATGTGTAATCATCAAAAACCTACTGTTACACCCACTTTCTAGTGACCTAATTGAAACCGAACCAAAGATAGGCAAAGGTAAACCTGCAGGGGGCAAAAGTCAACGGGAAGCCACCAGGGGACCACATTCACCGTCTGAAGTCACCATGTGATCACTATAAATCAAGCTCAGCTTGTTCAAACAGGAAACCCAAGTGTTGCATCATCTGATATTGCACCAATTTGATCAACACACTCTACGTTAATATGGTGGTCTATTTTGTCCACCAGGTTCTGCACACACTTTTCTGATGGCTGAATGCACGCTGGTGTTCTTGGTGACATGGTATTGTGTAACATGCGTTACTCACATGCATGTCTCTTTTCTGCTTTCCCACCACCCACCCACACCAACCACCACCTGTTTGGTTCTGTTTCCTTCCTGCAGGGGGATCGCTATAGCAAACCTTGCTCTCTGCCTGTAATTATTATTATGTTAACATTATGCATGCTCTGGCAGTGAGCTACCCCGAAGGAGCAGAGCCTAATGCCAGGACTAACGTATTGCATGTACTGTCATTTTTTCTGATAAATGGTTAAACGAACCCCTGCCGTTTCCTGTCTGCACTATACTATAGCAGTAAAACCCAGCAGGAACAGGGGCCAGGGACCCTCTGAGGCTTAACCACCCTGGCTCAGTGGTTGATCCCTGTGGAGGGGGCTCTCGCTCAGTGGTTGATCCCTGTGGAGGGGGCTCTCGCTCATTGGTTGATCCCTGTGGAGGGGGCTCTCGCTCAGTGGTTGATCCCTGTGGAGGGGGGTCTGTCTCAGGGGTCCATCCCTGTGGAGGGGGGTCTGTCTCAGGGGTCCATCCCTGTACAACCTCCTATCACGACTAACCGACCCGCAGCACTCAACGTCTTAGCCATGAAGTGCGTCGAAGGGCTGGTATAGCTTACATCAACACAATTATCCCAGAAACCCTAGACCCACAACATTTGCATACCGCCCAAACAGATCCCAGAGATTATAATCTCTATTGCACTCCACACTGCCCTTTCCACCTGGACCAAAGGTAAACTTACGTGAGATATTCATTGACTAACATCTCAGATTCAACACCATAGTGCCCTCAAAGCTCATCAATAAGCTAAGGACCCTGGCGACTAAACACCTCCCTCTGCAACTGGATCCTGGACTTCCTAGGGGCCCCCCAGGTGTGTAAGGTATGTTACAACACATCGCCACTGATCCTCAACATTGGGCCTCAGGGTCTGCTCAGTCCCTCCTGTACTCCCTGTTCACTGCATGACTGCATGGCCAGCGCACTCCAAACACCACATTAAGTTTGCCGATGACACGACAGTGGTAGCCTGATCACCGACAACGATGAGACAGCCTATAGGGAGAGGTCAGAGACCTGCCTGTGTGTGCCAGGACAACAACCTCTCCTCTCAACGTGATCAAGACAGATGATTGTGGCTACAGGAAAAAAATTTGGCATGTTCCTCAGATCTCAAAGGTTATACGCTGCACCATCAAGAGCATGTCCTGACTGTTGCATCACTGCCTGGTATGGCACTGCTCAGCCTCGACCGCATTACACTACAGAGGGTAGTGCAATGACCTAGTACATCACTGGGCAAAGTTTCCTGCCTCCAGCCCTAAAAGGCACAAAACAATTGTCAAAGACTCCAGCCACCCTAGTCATAGACGTCTTCTCTGCTACCGCATGGCAAGCGTACCGGAGCTCCCAAGTATAAGGTCCAAGAAGCTTCCAAACTTCTTCTACCCCTCCAGCCATAAAAGATCCAGAACACTAACCAATTGGCTTCCTAGATCGTTTGCATTGTTGTCCCCCCCCCCCCTCCCCCCTCCACACTTTTTACACCGCTGCTCTACTCTGTTTTATCATTTATGCATAGTCACTTTAATAACTCTAACTATGTAATCTTACAAAACACTCAATACATCCAGTGCCACCCGCCATGGACTCCCTGTCCGGTTACCGTGCCATGGATTATTGCTGGAGGCTTCTTGCCATGGATCATCACTGGAGGCTTCGTGCCATGGATTATCACTGGAGGCTTCGTGCCATGGATCATCACTGGAGGTTTCTTGCCATGGATCACCACTGGAGGCTTCGTGCCATGGATTATCACCACTGGAATTGAGAGAGACACAGAAGGCCTGGCTCTGGGAGAAGGCAAAGGACTCACCAGGCTGGGGAGACATGCAGGTGGGTTAGTGCTTGGCCGAGGCACAGGATGCACTGGACCGTGGAGGCGCACTGGTGGTCTCGAGCGCAGAGCTAGCACCACTCGTCCT
This sequence comes from Salvelinus sp. IW2-2015, assembly GCF_002910315.2. NCBI lineage: Eukaryota > Metazoa > Chordata > Actinopteri > Salmoniformes > Salmonidae > Salvelinus > Salvelinus sp. IW2-2015. Next base: position 24,120,826 of record NC_036849.1, read on the forward strand.
GGCTGGATCCCCCCTGTAGCCCGGCAAGTGTGGGGAGTTGGAACAGGCYGCATTGGGCTGTGCTGGCGAACTGGAGACACCGTGCGTAGGGCTGGTGCAGTATACCCCGGGCCCAGGAGACGTACAACATAGAATKCCCACCCACATCACACCCTGACCAAACAAAACATAGAAACATACAAAGCAATCTATGGTCAGGGCATGACAACAGTCATGCTATTGGTGATTAACATAGTCAATAAGCTTAACTCATAACGTACAGTACTTAACATATATCAGTCGGGAATGAAATCCTCTCTAAAATAATGTTATTTCAGTAAGCTCACAGTGTGACCAATTGCTGCAGATTCAAAGCACAAAAGTAAATGTCTACAGCCGAAGTCACAAACTTCTGGGAAAGGAGTTGACGAATGATAGATTCAAGACAATGATGCGTGTGGAAGGTATCTTAACCACAGTTCTCTTGTGAGTCACGTGCCCCAGTGCTGAGGCCTGTCTTTACAGGTAGTGGGGGCCAGGGGTGGCAGGGCTGGGTGTTTTGAAGGTGGTTGGTTACCAAGGAAAGGGACCGTTTTTTGAGGTTGTTTTAAAAGCGGCAATAGTGTTAGACACGTTTTGTTGCCTTTATTTATGTTCCCTTTATTTATGGACTAAACCCCATGCTACTGTTCAGGTGCCTGCCCAACACGTATGACATGATTCAGCCTAACTACCACTTGGTAACAACCACACTGTTTCCTCTGTGGGGCCAGATAGGGAAGAGAAATACAGATTCTGATGCAGAATATGGAGTGTGTAGACATTGTAACTGAGCTGTTTAAAGCCGAGTGATGTTTTCTCTCAGAATCAGCAATTAAAATGTTTCCATAATACTTCTGGAGTAGATTGTGGATGCAGTCATGGTTGGGGGAGCGTTACAGTCGTGAAGTGAATGCCAGACAACACAGACATAAAACACACAACACTGTTTATCATTTCACTTTATGAAAAATGTGTCAAAAGTTTGAACACAAAAGTTTGAACACATCTACTCATTCCAGGGTTTTTCTTTATTTGTACTATTATCTACATTGTAGAATAATAGTGAAAACATCAACACTATGAAATAACACATATGGAATCATGTAGTAACCAAACAAGTCTTAAATATAAAATATATTTTGATTTGTTTGAGATTCTTCAAAGTCGCCACGCTTTGCCTTGATGACAGCTTTGAACACTCTTGGCTTTCTCTCAACCAGGTTCATGTGGTAGTCACCTGGAATGCATTTCAATAAAATTGTTAAAAGTTAATTTGTGAAATTTGTGACATTTCTTTCCTTCTTAATGCGTTTGAGACAATCAGTTGTGTTGTGACAAGGTAGGGGTGGTATACAGAAGATTTTACCTATTTGGTAAAAGACAAAGTCCATATTATGACAAAGTAATGATGGACTATTGTTCCTCTTTGCTTATTTGAGCTGTTCCTAAGACACGAAGGTCAGTTAATACATTGAACATTTCTTCAAATGCAGTTGCAAAAACTATCAAGCTCTATGATGAAACTGGCTCTCGTGAGGACCTCCATAGGAAAGGAAGACCCAGAGTGATCTCTGCTGAAGAGGATAAGTTCATTAGAGTTGCCAGCCTCAGAAATTGCAGCCCATTTAAATGTAACAGACACATCTCAACATCAACTTTTCAGAGAAGACTGTGTGAATCAGGCCTTCATGGTCGAATTGCTGCAAAGAAGCCACTACTAAAGGACACCAATATTAAGAAGAGACTTGCTTGGGCCAAAAAACATGAGCAATTGACATTAGACCGGTGGAAATCTGTCCATTGGTCTGATAAGTCTAAATTTGAGATTTTTGGTTCCAACYGCTGTGTCTTTGTGAGACGCAGAGTAGGTGAACGGATTATATGTGTGGTTCCCATCGTGAAGCAAGGAGGAGGAGGTGTGATGGTGCTTTGTTGGTGATACTGTCTGATTTATTTAGAATTCAAGGCACACTTAACCAGCATGGCTACCACAGCATTCTACAGCAATACGCCATCCCATCCGGTTTGCGCTTAGTGAGACTATCATTTGTTTTTCAACAGGACAATGACCAAAAACACACCTCCAGGCTGTGTAAGGTCTTTTTGATCAAGAAGGAGAGTGATGTTCTTGTCTGTGCCCAAGAACACTAAGGTAACCTGCCTAAACGACTACCGACCCGCAGCACTCACGTCTGTAGCCATGAAGTGCTTCGAAGGGCTGGTCATAGCTTACATCAACACAATTATCCCAGAAACCCTAGACCCACAACAATTTGCATACCGCCCAAACAGATCCACAGATGATATAATCTCTATTGCACTCCACACTGCCCTTTCCCACCTGGACCAAAGGTAAACTTACGTGAGAATGCTATTCATTGACAACATCTCAGCATTCAACACCATAGTGCCCTCAAAGCTCATCAATAAGCTAAGGACCCTGGGACTAAACACCTCCCTCTGCAACTGGATCCTGGACTTCCTGACGGGCCGCCCCCAGGTGGTAAGGGTAGGTAACAACACATCGGCCACACTGATCCTCAACATTGGGGCCCCTCAGGGGTGCGTGCTCAGTCCCCTCCTGTACTCCCTGTTCACTCATGACTGCATGGCCAGGCACGACTCCAACACCATCATTAAGTTTGCCGATGACACGACAGTGGTAGGCCTGATCACCGACAACGATGAGACAGCCTATAGGGAGGAGGTCAGAGACCTGGCCGTGTGGTGCCAGGACAACAACCTCTCCCTCAACGTGATCAAGACAAGGGAGATGATTGTGGACTAACAGGAAAAAAGATTTGGCATGGTCCTCAGATCTCAAAGGTTATACAGCTGCACCATCAAGAGCATCCTGACTGGTTGCATCACTGCCTGGTATGCAACTGCTCAGCCTCCGACCGCATGACACTACAGAGGGTAGTCGAATGACCTAGTACATCACTGGGGCAAAGTTTCCTGCCATCCAGGACTAAAAGGCACAAAACAAATGTCAAAGACTCCAGCCACCTAGTCATAGACTGTTTTCTCTGCTCCGCATGGCAAGCGTACCGGATCGCCAAGTATAAGGTCCAAGAGGCTTCCAAACAGCTTCTACCCTCCAAAGCCATAAAGATCTCAGAACACCTAACCAATTGGCTTCCTAGACTGTTGCATTGTTGTCCCCCCCCCCCCTCCCCGCTCCACACTTTTACACCGCTGCTACTCTGTTGTTATCATTTATGCATAGTCACGTTTAATAACTCTACATGTACATATTACTGTATCCTCAACTAACCGGTGCCCCCGCACATTGACTCTGTACGGTACCCCCCTGTATATCAGTCTCGCTGTTGTTATTTTAGGAGAGCAATTAGGGTTAAGTTCCTTCCTCAAGCACACATCGACAAATTAGTTACCTAGTCGGATCAGGGATTTCGACCAGTGACCTTCGGTTACTGGCCCAACTCTCCCGCCTAGGCTACCTGCCACACCAGAGACATTTAATCAAAATCCAGTACCCTAGGTTGTTCAAATCACACACTAACATTTTACAGCCTCACATGGAATAGGTCTTTGAGTGACGTTTTGTTAGTATGTACAGTATATTAGACGAGTGATCCTGAGAGGATGTTGAGGCTGTTTTTTCCAAAAAAGTCCAATTGCAACATAGGTTTAAAGTATATGCCTCCATGTGGAGGTGGTGTCTGCTATTCAGAAGATTATCTTCTAAGTTAAAAGACAATATCAGTTAGCCCAAATGTTTACTAATCGAACTAGCGTCTGTAGGACTGTGTCCCGGCCTCTCAAACAGTTCTGTTTAGAATGAGAACTGCATCATGTCAGGAAAACTTCTTAGTAACTCCAGCTTTTCATTAGCCCTGTATTTTAACATTTAGCATTCACCATAGTTTCGTCCCACTTGGCACAACAGATGCTTAGATAACCTTCAAAGGCCAGGCAACGTGTAAAAGTCAATTAAGAAATCAAGTCTAGAATTCGTCCAAACCACCAGCCATGGGCAAGGAAATTGGCAGAGTAGCGATAGTTATTTTTAGAACACAGAGTCGAACCGATCAGAACTATTTTCAGCCTCACGAATCCCTTACTAAATGTTATATAAATGAGTGAGTCAGGGGCTAATGTATTATTAATGAGGGGTAAATAGCACACCTCTGACTCTCACTTCATTTAATGTTTCTCACAGTCTGACATACTGTAATTGTAGCCTTCCAGCCAGGCTGCTGCCACACGAACGTACGCATGATGTCTTTAAGCACACATTTACTGAACAGCCTCTGATGTATCACTGTTTAATAACCTCCAGAGAGATGGATATGCTTCTTTAAGCTCTATAGACAAAAATTACAGACAGTGTATTCCTACATTAATAAGAAATAGCAGAGGAGGAAGTTCTATTTTACAGCTTATGAAGTTTATGTAGAATGGATGCTCTAAGTATCTGAACTCCTTGTCCTTGTTGCAAAAGAGTGAGGGGAGAGAGTGAAAACGCTAATTCTGCTCAGCTTGTCAGAAAAATGCAAGTGAAAATAAGGATGTTTTTTCCTCAAAATCAATAAATGAATGTTTCTCAACACTGGCCTTCAAACAAAACATTCTCTGAAAAACAAATTAAGTTTAATATTCTACTGCTTTTCCTCAGACAATTGTTCATGGTTGCATGTACAAATGTAAATTTTGTAACATGCAACATGATCTGCAAGAGCAAATGATGCATTAAAACACATTGTGGATATTTTTGATTCACCTAATGCACTGCATCTCCTTCGTTAAATGTGTATTCCTTTTCAAAGTTTAAAGCTGTGATAAAATAATGTGTAATCATCAAAAACCTACTGTTACACCCACTTTCTAGTGACCTAATTGAAACCGAACCAAAGATAGGCAAAGGTAAAACCTGCAGGGGGCAAAAGTCAACGGGAAGCCCAGGGGACCACATTCACCGTCTGAAGTCACCATGTGATCACTATAAATCAAGCTCAGCTTGTTCAAACAGGAAACCCAAGTGTTGCATCATCTGATATTGCACCAATTTGATCAACACACTCTACGTTAATATGGTGGTCTATTTTGTCCACCAGGTTCTGCACACACTTTTCTGATGGCTGAATGCACGCCTGGTGTTCTGGTGAACATGGTATTGTGTAACATGCGTTACTCACATGCATGTCTCTTTCTGCTTTCCCACCACCCACCCACACCAACCACCACCTTTTGGTTCTGTTTCCTTCCTGCACGGGGATCGCTATGGCAAACCTTGCTCTCTGCCTGTAATTATTATTATGTTAACATTATGCATGCTCTGGCAGTGAGCTACCCCGAAGGAGCAGAGCCTAAATGCCAGGACTAACGTATTGCATGTACTGTCATTTTTTCTGATAAATGGTTAAACGAACCCCTGCCGTTTCCTGTCTGCACTATACTATAGCAGTAAAACCCAGCAGGAACAGGGGCCAGGGACCCTCTGAGGCTTAACCACCTGGCTCAGTGGTTGATCCCTGTGGAGGGGGCTCTCGCTCAGTGGTTGATCCCTGTGGAGGGGGCTCTCGCTCATTGGTTGATCCCTGTGGAGGGGGCTCTCGCTCAGTGGTTGATCCTGTGGAGGGGGGTCTGTCTCAGGGGTCCATCCCTGTGAGGGGGTCTGTCTCAGGGTCCATCCCTGTGGAGGGGGTTGTCTCAGGGGTCATCCTTGGGGGGGTCTGTCTCAGGGTCCATCCCTGTGGAGGGGGGTCTGTCTCAGGGGTCCATCCCTGTGGAGGGGGTCTGTCTCAGGGGTCCATCCCTGTGGAGGGGGTCTGTCTCAGGGTCCATCCTGTGGAGGGGGTCTGTCTCAGGGGTCCATCCCTGTGGAGGGGGGTCTGTCTCAGGGAGTCCATCCTGTGGAGGGGGGTCTGTCTCAGGGGTCCATCCCTGTGGAGGGGGGTCTGTCTCAGGGGTCCATCCTGTGGAGGGGGTCTGTCTCAGTTTGGGTTCATCCCTGTGAGGGGGTCTGTCTCAGTGGTTCATCCTGTGGAGGGGGGTCTGTCTCAGTGGTTCATCACTGTGGAGGGGGTCTGTCTCAGGGGTCCATCCGTGGGAGGGGTTTCCATTGATATTGATAAGATTTCCATTGATATCCAACATGTTCCCCTCCTTCAACATGTCAGTGAATCTCCTGTAGGCTGTGTGTGTGGTTTGAGCCTTCAACATGTCAGTGAATCTCCTGTAGGCTGTGTGTGTGGTTTGAGGCCAGAGTCCTATCAATCCATATTATTCCAAACATCAGCTGAGGATACTGTATGCAGGGTTGGGTAGGTTACTTTCTGTCACGAGAATTTTCAATCCCAATGATAATTACTAATTACTAATTACTAACAATCAATAGCTTTGACTAATCCCAGAGGTTTGTAAGACCATGGGTATAATAATAATTAGGCAAAGACTCAGCTTATGCAAAAGGCTAGTACAGTTTATTCAGAGAACGTTCTAAAGTCAAGAATACAAAAACATCAATTTTATAGCTGCGCACATACTTCCACACAAACAGTAGGTATCCTACGCACATACATACATACAAACAGTAGGTGAGTTTTAACCTTCTCCACAGTTCGCACCACTTTGTATCACTACCCAGCCGACAGTTCCATTCCCCCGAGATTAGGGAGACCTTGAGAAGTACTCCCTGTCCTCTCCCAAGTCTCTCAGAGGCCTAGCCAGGTCGGTCCAAACACAGTTTTAATTGTTCTTCGGTATTTTACTAGGCACACACACAAGTTCAAATCCTAAGCTACGCCTTGCTCAGACAGTCTGTGTTTTCCCATTATACAGATACATTGTTTAACCTAATTCCGACTAAACCTACACACATCATCAGATTATAACTTTATGATTCTAATCAATTTCATACAGTTCAGGTTTCAGAGTGGAATTATTTTGTCATTATCTTTCACATATACATTATTTTATCACTTTCTAAATGTAATCTGTTACTAGTTACCTGTCCAAAACTGTAATCAGTAATGTAACTTTTGGATTTCCCAAACGCAGTAACGTAATCTGATTACATTCAGTTACTTTTAGATTACTTTCCCCTTAAGAGGCATTAGAAGAAGACAAAAATGTATGTTACCATTTGAACGACATCTATTGCAGGATAAATCGATGTACAAGTTTACATAGCTGGTTATATATGGATGTTAAATGCTACTTTATGGGTTGGTTATGTAGGCTTCTTCTAACCCCTCGCTTACTACATATAATAATAGTAATACTATCTTTACATTACTATATATAATTTATAAATACAAAAATGGATATAGCAAGTACAGATTGACCCTTTAATTAAGTATATAAAATGAGTGCGAGTTTGAGCATGTGTCCATTCGGCCCATGGATTTTTTCTATCAGTATGAATTACATTGAAGAATAAAAGTCCCACTTTAATTCCATAGTCTGGGTTCCGCACTATGCAGCTGCTGCAAGAGCGCATTTTTCACTGGCTGTCCACTGGTTTCAAAAACAATGATTGATAGGCAGCTTAAACTTATTGAATTCAACCATTTTTGGGTTCAAATTTAGATTTGTGAACAGCCATCCACAACCATGACAATCCGTAAGGCGCAAATAGCTAAATGAGAGAGCAGCAGTGTGATTCACATCAATGCGCTACGTAGATATCAATAATAAGTGATATCCGTATCGCCGTAAACTATCCCTGTCACGGCCGTTAAAAGAAGAGGACCAAGGTGCAGCGTGGTGAGCGTACATTTTCCTTTTAATAATAAAAAATGACGCAGAAAAAAACAATAAACACTACAAAAACAAACCGTGAAGCTAAAGGCTATGTGCCCTAAACAAAGTCAACTTCCCACAAACACAGGTGGAAAAAATAGCTACCTAAGTATGGTTCCCAATCAGAGACAACGATAGACAGCTGTCCCAGATTGAGAACCATACCCGGCCAAAACATAGAAATAGAAAATCATAGAAACACAAAACATAGAATGCCCACCCCAACTCACGGCCTGACCAAACCAAAATAGAGACATAAAAAGGATCTCTAAGGTCAGGGCGTGACAACCCCACTGCTGTCATCCTTACCTCCAAGCGTTTATTCAAGTTGGATAATCTTTGGATGCCGACAGCAGTCACACCATTGGAAGACATAGCTTGGACTGTAGCCTACAATAGCTTATTCATGCTCTTTTCCCGTGATCCATCAAACGCATTTGGTGTGCCATCATAGTGGTCTCTCTCAGACTCACTCAATTGGAACAAATTTAAACAATTTTTCAATGCTGATTTGAATGTCATTGAGAGAACATCGTAAACATCCTTTCTAAATTTAAAAGGAATCTTCGAAGTAATCAAGTTTTTCAAAAGTATCTGTCATCTGATTACCATATTTTTCCTTTTAACGTAACGGATAAAAAAAAAAAAAATTGTAATCCCTTACATGTAACAGATTATATGTAATCCGTTACTCCCCTGACTGTATGGCAAGATGGTGGGAAATGCATTACCTCTGCTGTACTACCATTGCTTCTACTTCATTCCAGTGTATGTCATGGATCACCTGCTAAGATATTTAAGATCTTTGTGGTTGCCCAATTTTCTTGAGGTTTCAAGACATGGCTATAACGTCATTTCCCTGCGCAATACTGATCATTTCTTGCCTCACTCACCCCACCGGATTTGGGCGAACATCAGCGGATACTATGGTGATGAGGGTGCGGAAGACATGATTCCCTTATTTGATGGTCAGTGTTGAGAGAACGTGGATTTTTGACCAAAGACGTTCACTTTTTAGATATGAATGTTCTGCCACTGGAATTTCAATCCAGCTATTTATCAGCTCAAAATGTATTATACAGATCATGAATGCAGCCCAGTAAATGCATGCAAAACCCCAAAGATAGAATTAGTGGCTTCTACCCCTTTGACACGTATGAACACAGTGAAGGCAACATACCTCAATTCAAAAATGTAACTTGATAGAAAATAATTGACAAATCGAAACATAGCCTATAGATAATTAGCAGGCAGCGTGCCTTGGTTTGAGGGCAGCGTGGGTTAACTGTCCTGTTGCGTAACAATCACATTTTGGAACAGTGAGTACATCCTGACATCAGGCGCATAAAAAAAACTCAAGCTGGGGCATCCGATTTTTGGAACTCACATGTTGAAAAGGCTAGAGATGTTTGAGACTAAATAAGAAATACTATATTTTCAAGTCAACATCCATGCCAATAGTAGTAAACCCTTGTACTATAAATAGACTCGATGATGGACATTCACTTTCATTCGGACTGGTCTTACCAAATCACTGTATTCCCACATCCCTGGCTCACCAGTATATATTTATCCTTCCTTCACATGGCCAATCTGGAAGTTAATAAAGCTTTGCGCCTACAAATCGCATCCAACATATACAGTATGAGCATACTTTATGAAGATGCCCCACTAGCTTTTACTGTCAGCTTTTCTTGAACTCAGATAACCCTTACACCCTATCCCTTGATTGTACATGAAGTGCTTTGAAAGGCTGGTCATGGCTCACATCAACACCATCATCCCAGAAACCCTAGATCCACTGACATTTGCAAACCGCACCAACAGATCCACAGATGATGCAATCTCTATTGCACTCCACACTGCCCTTTCCCACCTGGACAAAAGGAACACCTATGTGAGAATGCTATTCATTGACTACAGCTCAGCGTTCAACACCATAGTGCCCTCAAAGCTCATCAATAAGCTAAGGACCCTGGCACTAAACACCTCCCTCTACAACTGGATCCTGGACTTCCTGACGGGCCGCATCTAGGTGGTAAGGGTAGGTAACAACACATCGCCACGGTGATCCTCAAGACAGGGGCCCCTCAGGGGTGCGTGCTCAGCCCCCTCCTGTACTCCCTGTTCACTCATGACTGCACGGCCAGGCACGACTCCAACACCATCATTAAATTTGCCGATGACACAACAGTGGGCCTGATCACCGACAACAATGAGACAGCCTGTAGGGAGGAGGTCAGAGACCTGGCCGTGTGGTGCCAGGACAACAACCTCTCCCTCAACGTGATCAAGACAAAGGAGATGATTGTGGACCACAGGAAAAAGAGGACCGAGCACGCCCCCATTCTCATCGACGGGGCTGCAGTGGAGCAGGTTGAGAGCTTCAAGTTCCTTGGTGTCCACATCACCAACAAACTTACATGGTCCAAGCACACCATGACAGTCGTGAAGCGGGCACAACGAAATCTATTCCCCCTCAGGAGACTGAAAAGAGTTGGCATGGGTCCTCAGATCCTCAAAAGGTTCTACAGCTGCACCATCGAGAGCATCCTGACTGGTTGCATAACTGCCTGGTATGGCAACTGCTCTGCCTCCGGCCGCAAGGCACTACAGGGGGTAGTGCGAACAGCCCAGTACATCACTGTGGCCAAGCTTCCTGCCATCCAGGACCTCTATACCAGGCGGTGTCAGAGGAAGCCCCAAAAATTCTCAAAGACTCCAGCCACCCTAGTCATAGACTGTTCTCGCTGCTACCACACGGCAAGCTGTACCGGAGCACCAAGTCTAGGTCCAAGAGGCTTCTAAACAGCTTCTACCTCCAAKCCATAAGACTCCTGAACATCTAGGCAAATGGCTACCCAGACTATTCACACACCCCACCCCTCCCATCTCCACACCACTGCCACTCTCTGTTGTCATCTATGCATAGTCACTTTAATTAACTGCACCTACATGTACATACTACCTCAACTAACCGGTGCCCCAGCACATTGACTCTGTACCGGCACCTCCCTGTATATATTGTTATTTTTTTACTGCTCCTCTTTATTTACTTGTTACTTTTATCTCTTATTCTCATCCGTATTTTTTTTAAACTGCACTGTCGGTTAGGGGCTCATAAGTAAGCATTTCACTGTAAGGTCTACACCTGTTGTATTCGGCGCATGTGACTAATAAAATGTTATTTGATTTGAAATWTGTATTGATAAGGGCAAGCTAAATAGGGCGGTGTGTGTAAACCTGTTCTTGCAGGTGCTTCCTGTTTAATAAAGGAACCAAAACATACAAGGAGAGCTATCATGAGCTCCAAAGCTGTGTGTAATCTTAAATCCATCTCTATACATTGATTACTATCCAATCTGGWGGAGATCCTCCTCATCCTCTTTGTCTCCTGACAGACTGAGTGTGGAGAGCCAGACCATGTCAGGCAACAGAATGACTCCCATCCCATGTTTCAAAGACACAGCCTTAACACAATTAGAAAGATTCTGGTAAAGCCTCCATTGCATGGAACGCCATGGAAACGCTTTGGGCTTAGAGAAATGTATGGTCTGTTGTCTGTAACCTTTGGGAAGTTTTGGGAAGAGAAAAAGAAAGGAGCAGAGAGTGGTTTTGAAGCAAATAACACAGTTCTGACCATGGGGTTTTGACATTGGGTTTCATACCCCCATAGTTTATGCTGTTCGGAAATGGGTAAAGAGGTTTGTGCTTCAGTTTTCCACCAAAGAAAAGCCTCAACGTTGGGAACCATTGAATGAAACAGGAACTGGTTTCAATGTAATTGGCCATTGGAAAGTTTGCAGGCTCTCTGTGCTGGCATCATGTCCATGTTCCAAGACCTCTAATTGCATTATTAATCATCTATTTGTTGAGCTGAAGCTCTCTTTTAAAAGTACTTGACAAATCTCCTTAACCATTGAAATGTATAACAGCATGCGAGATTCGCAAAACTGCACACAGCCACACAAATGCCATTCCATTCTGTTTCAAAATGGTTGATCTCAAGCCCTCCGCTGAGAGTTGACGCAATGATGCAACATGTCACAGAACAGAAGCCACAGGGGTGATTCGGTGACAACTGGGTGTGTTTCACTGACCCGTTAGCAAGGTAAGAAAAATGCTACTGGTAGATACTTTATGTTGTTTCTGTGGGTATACAGTACACCTGAGTGATGGCTTATATACTGTAGGTTTACATGTACAGCAGGCACAGTAGCAAGGAAAGAAACTCCAGCACAAATTATCACATTTTCAAATGTTCTCAAAACAGATCTAGAGAGGTTGGGGTCAACCTCTGACCATTTTCCCATTTTGAATATAATTAATACATTGTTGGTACACTGACAATTATTTTACTAGCAAGGAAAGCTGTTCGATTTTTGTATTAAACTTTTTTAGAACTCTATAGTGGTACCATCTGGATAGTTGGCCAGACAGATACGGCAAGTCCCGGTTATGAAGCTAATATGTCTGCCAATGTATCTGTGTATTTGAAGAGATGTTGAATAACATACACAGTGTACAAAACATTAGGAACACCTGCTCTTTCCATGACACGGACTGACCAGGTGAATCTAGCTGAAAGCTATGATCCCTTATTGATGTCACTTGTTAAATCCACTTCAATCAGTGTAGATGAAAGGGAGGAGACAGGTTAAAGAAGGATTGTTGAGCCTTGAGACAATTGAGACATGGATTATGTATGTGTGACATTCAGAGGGTGAATGGGCAAGACAAAAGATTTAAGTGCTTTTGAAACGGGGTATGGTAACAGGTGCCAGGTGCGCCGGTTTGAGTGTGTTAAGAACTGCAATGCTGCTGGGTTTTTCATGCTCAACAGTTTTCCGTGTATCAAGAATGGTCCATCACCCAAAGGACATCCAGCCAACTTGACACAACTGTGGGAAGCATTGGAGTCAACATGGGCCAGCATCCCTGTGGAATGCTTTTGACACCTTTGTAGAGTCCACGCCCCAACGAATTGAGGTGGTTCTGAGGGCAAAATGTCCCAAAACTATCTTTTGGTATCTGTTTCATTAGTCCATTAGTCCAAAATGTTATGGTTATCATAAATTAAGTTTTCCAAAAATCATCCCTGTACGATGCATTTAGCATCATATTAAAGTACCATATATATTCCTAAAACATAAGTTGAAAATGATGTCTCTGCTTTCCGTTGACAATAACTTTTGATAAATAGTGTCYGAATCAATAATCAATAAACAGTTTGTGATCTATAGAAAACCTATAGAAAACCTAAACATAAAATGTACTACCTACACATACATGTGCCACAATAGTAATCATATTACTTTTTTAACAAGCACCTTATAAACTGCATATGCACCAAAAACCCTGTTGTTTTGACAGGTGGGAATTAATCACTCTCAAAAACCACAAGCCAATCACAGAATATGACGACAGAACTGAAGCAAATCATAGAATCTGGCCAGGTTGGTATCAAGATTTTAATTTGGTCACATCGCACAGTAATAATTATAAAAGGCTGAATCTGAAGTACAGTGTGGGAAGGCCTTAAACGTAGCACAATCTCCATATCTTTGGCTGAGCTTCTCAAACTCTTCAACACACCACCACATTTGGGAGTGATTCAAGGCTGCAAGTTCATTTGCTGTATGACCAGAAGAAAAATCCTATCAGATTTTGAATCCAGTCCTATTGGACTCCTATGGGATTATATCCTGTATGATTGTATTTTATAGGATCCTATAAAATTCCAATACAAAAATAAGATTTTGGAACCAGTCCTATTGGAATCTTACATGGTTTTATCCTATAGGATCCGATAGGATTCCAACAAAACTATCAGATTTTGCAACCAGTCAGTAGGATTCTCTCCTATAGTTTAAAATCCTATAGAATAGGTCCTATAGTATTCTAACCTATTGGATAAAATCCTATAGGTAAGGTTCCAAAATCTGATTMGATTWTTWTTTTTTTTTWAATTTATGGACTACTATGTTAAGTCTAATCTATGAGGCCAGGCTGCACAGACAGACACACACAATATTTTTCACCTCCAGATGCACGGCAGTTGCCTGGACTAAGCCCATACAAACATCAAGAAATGAAATGTTTCTGTGAATGAATAGTAGCCGGCCATAAATAATGTAGTTGTTTCCTTCAACACTGAAATCTGATGTTTTTACATCCATGGATAAGTGAATGATTTCTCATCAAATGACGTACAAACACAGGTGTTTCCTCAACAGTTTGACCCAAACCAATTTTCTTTCATTTCCTAATTCACTTTCCTCATGCTGTGGTTTGACAGTAATGGATGCTTTTCCAACCCTACATCCTGCTTTCCAGGTGGATTTGGTAAAACGAGTAGCTCAGGAAATGAATAATTGACTGTGATAGCGTGCTCATCACTCTCAGATAAACCCACTTCCCTTTTCTAAGATCCCATTGACACCCTACACCATCTAAGAAACAGCAGCATGATAGTGTAGCTATTGTGAATCCATCAAACTAAATGCAGAGCATCACATATCAACATTTGCATGTGTAGTATAAAGTACTGTATAATGAAGTCTAGTAACTTTCCCCCATCCCCAACCCACTCACAAAATACATATTCAGGGGGAGAGAGCCACAATCCTAAAACAGTCCAATTCAGATTTAATACTCAGATATATCACGTATTATGACCTTCTCTCCTCCAATCTATGGATTAGCTTCCTTCTATTTGATTGTGGTGGGAATGAGAGTAGTGTTTGGTTTTCCCACGGGTAAAAAGGGGGAGATCAAGGAAAATCACTCACTCCGCTATTTCTGGATTCCCAAAATGGCTTTACTGGAATGATTGTGGAAAAGGACATGAGCAAGCTGCATCTGAATAGTTACAATGATTCATGCTTTTTTATGATGCACACTGCGATATGGGGTAATTACAAAGAAGCTATAAAATCTAAATAAGGTGTCTAATAGAGGGCAGTAAGCGGGACAGGACTTATAAAAGTCAGCCTTTACAGTAAGAATACAAATAACTCACAATTAATTTAATTCTGTAATCTATCAAATAGAAATACTGTGTCATCCACTGTGGTTTCTGTTTTAATGAGAACATGCAACAATGAACTTTAAACTTGAACTAGACTACATCCATGTCCAACTCAAAACTGAACACACAAAACCAGAATGAAATAGACAGTTTTGATGGGGCTTTCAAACTGCACAGGGGATTTTGGCTTCCCCCACTTCAACCTATTTAAGAAGTATTACAGCAAAGAAAGGAAAGGTGCCTGAATTTCTGCTGCAGAACATTAAAACTGAGACTTTCGAAGTAGATGGAAAATGTGAGCAAATGATGCTACAACATAGGAAAAAGCGGCAGCAATGGCTTGAACATGTCTAATTGAACTAGACAGTGCTTGACTACAGAGACAAGGATTCCGTTTTCTGTACATATTTCACAGCTGGCACGGCGCTGGTTCAAACCATGAATAAAGAAATCCATAACAACTTAAAGGTGCAAAAAACTTATATTTTGCCAAGTCAGATGTTTCGTGGCCACCTCATAACTAAACGCAGGCCTTCTGTCACAGAAAATCTGTCTCAAAAGGGAATCTTCTTCTAGAAAGTTAATACCTTAACTCAATTGCCATCATTTACCTCCTAACTCAAGTGTCATGTGCATAAGAGGATACCTAAAGGTAGCCCAGAGGTGAATGTTTCTGCACACAAAGTATTAAACGTTTCCTTTTTTCAACAAAGTTGCCCAAAATAACTTATCTAGCATTTGCTTTCCACATTCTTAGGTACAGCACCAGTTCCCAATATCTGGGGAGTCTGCTCTTTCCACCTTTTTCATCCCTTAGCCCAAGTAACACACAGGCAGGGGTCCCTCCTGTCTCAGCCTCCAGTATTTATGCTGCAGTAGTTTATGTGTCGGGGGCTAGGGTCAGTCTGTTATATCTGGAGTATTTCTCCTGTCTTATCCGGTGTCCTGTGTGAATTTAAGTATGCTCTCTCTAATTCTCTCTTTCTTTCTTGCTCTCTCGGAGGACCTGAGCTCTAGGACCATGCCTCAGGACTACCTGGCATGATGACTCCTTGTTGTCCCCAGTCCACCTGGCCGTGCTGCTGCTCCAGTTTCAACTGTTCTGCCTGCGGCTATGGAACCCTGACCTGTTCCTGTGAATTACTATTATTTGACCATGCTGGTTATTTATGAACATTTGAACTTCTTGGCCATGTTCTGTTATATCTCCCTGGAACAGCCAGAAGAGGAGGCTGGCACCCTCATAGCCTGGTTCTCTCTAGGTTTCTTCCTGGTTTTGGCCTTTCTAGGGAGTTTTTCCTAGCCACCGTGCTTCTACACCTGCATTGCTTGCTGTTTGGGGTTTAGGCTGGGGTTCTGTACAGCACTTTGATATATCAGCTGATGTAAGAAGGGCTATATAAATACATTTGATTTGATTTGATTTTACTGGAATTCATATCTTCCAGAAGGCACCTTGCCATCCACAGCAGGTCCAGTGGCTGTGTCTTAAATAGTTCTCATACAGGCATACAGTTGAAGTCGGAGTTTACATACACCTTTGCCAAATACATTTAAACTCAGTTTTTCACAATTCCTGACATTAAATCTAGTAAAAATTCCCTGTGTCAGGTTTGTTAGGATCACCACTTATTTTATGAAAGTGAAATGTCAGAATAATAGTAGAGAAAATGATTTATTTCAGTTTTTATTTCTTTCATCCATTCCCAGTGGGTCATAAGTTTACATACACACAATTACGTCACTTCCTCTTGAATTTGCAGACGTGTTGCTGTGCGTTTTGTTGCCAACTTTACTTTGCTAGCTTGCTTTGCTAGCTGCAACTTTACGTTTTTTTTTTCTTTTTAATTACCGTTTATATTTTTTGTTTTTCCATCACAACTTTTTTCCCTCATTCAACTTTTTCACTCCGGACGCTTTATATGGACATGGTTCGTCAGCACCTTCAACAGCCGAAGCTAAGTAGTAACATTAACACGATGTCTTCTAATTGCATTCGCTGTACTCATAATATACAGGAGAATGATCGCCTTACGGCGAGGATAGCTGTGCTGCAAGCCCAGCTTCAAACGCAATCGTTAGGCAAGGGTAATTTCAGTGTAGGAAAGGAAGAAACAGCGTCTGTGCCACCAGTAAGTACAGATAGTAACGTTAGTATAAATCCCCCGCACTGTCCCTGCAGCCGGACAATTTTCTCATGGCTTCTGGAGGGAAATGCTGTTGGAATGCTCAACCGGTGTCGCTCATTCAGCCGACAGAAAACTTTCAACCGGTTTTCCCCATTGAGTAGCGAGTCGGAGTTAGAGCCGAGTCTTCTCTTGTCTCTACTCCTCCCGTTACGGGGTCTGAGACGCCGAAGGCTCCCACCATTAGCTCTGACAAATTGAAAACCCTAGTCATTGGCGACTCCATTACCCGCAGTATTAGACTTAAAACGAATCATCCAGCGATCATGCACTGTTTACCAGGGGGCAGGGCTACCGACGTTAAGGCTAATCTGAAGATGTGCTGACTAAAGCTAAAACTGGTGAGTGTAGAGAGTATAGAGATATTGTTATCCACGTCGGCACCAACGATGTTAGGATGAAACAGTCAGAGGTCACCAAGCACAACATAGCTTCACCCTGTAAATCAGCTAGAAAGATGTGTCGGCATCGAGTAATTGTCTCTGGCCCCCTCCCAGTTAGGGGAGTGACGAGCTCTACAGCAGAGTCTCACAACTCAATCGCTGGTTGAAAACTGTTTTCTGCCCCTCCCAAAAGATAGCATTTGTAGATAATTGGCCCTCTTCTGGGACTCCCACAAACAGGACCAAGCCTGACCTGCTGAGGAGTGACGGACTCCATCCTAGCTGGAGGGTGCTCTCATCTTATCTACTAACATAGATAGGGCTCTAACTCCTCTAGCTCCACAATGAAATAGGGTGCAGGCCAGGCAGCAGGCTGTTAGCCAACCTGCCAGCTTAGTGGAGTCTGCCAATAGCACAGTCAGTGTAGTCAGCTCAGCCATCCCCATTGAGACTGTCTGTGCCTCGACCTAGGTTGGGCAAAACTAAACATGGCGGTGTTCGCCTTAGCAATCTCACTAGGATAAAGACCTCCTCCATTCCTGCCATTATTGAAAGAGATCTTGATACCTCACATCTCAAAATAGGGTTACTTAATGTTAGATCCCTCACTTCAAAGGCAGTTATAGTCAATGAACTAATCACTGATCATAATCTTGATGTGATTGGCCTGACTGAAACATGGCTTAAGCCTGATGAATTGACTGTGTTAAATGAGGCCTCACCTCCTGGTTACACTAGTGACCATATCCCCGTGCATCCCGCAAAGGCGGAGGTGTTCTAACATTTACGATAGCAAATTTCAATTTACAAAAAAAAAAATGACGTTTTTGTCTTTTGAGCTTCTAGTCATGAAATCTATGCAGCCTACTCAATCACTTTTTATAGCTACTGTTTATAGGCCTCCTGGGCCATATACAGCGTTCCTCTCTGAGTTCCCTGAATTCCTATCAGACCTTGTAGTCATAGCAGATCATATTTTAATTTTTGGTGATTTTAATATTCATATGGAGAAGTCCACAGACCCACTCCAAAAGTCTTTCGGAGCCATCATCGACTCAGTGGGTTTTGTCCAACATGTCTCTGGACCTACTCACTGCCACAGTCATACTCTGGACCTAGTTTTGTCCCATGGAATAAATGTTGTAGATCTTAATGTTTTTCCTCATAATCCTGGACTGTCGGACCACCATTTTATTACGTTGCACAAACACAAAATCTGCTCAGACCCAACCAGGAGGCATCAAAAGTCGTGCTAATAATTCTCAGACAACACAAAAATTCCTTGACGCCCTTCCAGACTCCTTCTGCCTACCCAAGGACGTCAGAGGACAAAAATCAGTTAACCACCTAACTGAGGAACTCAATTTAACCTTGCGCAATACCTAGATGCAGTTGCACCCCTAAAAACGAAAAACATTTGTCATAAGAAACTAGCTCCCTGGTATACAGAAAATACCCGAGCTTTGAAGCAAGCTTCCAGAAAATTGGAACGGAAATTGCGCCACACCAACTGGAAGTCTTCCGACTAGCTTGGAAAGACAGTACCGTGCAGTACCGAAGAGCCCTCACTGCTGCTCGATCATCCTACTTTTCCAACTTAATTGAGGAAATAAGAACAATCCCAAATTAATTTTTGATTCTGTTGCAAAGCTAACTAAAAAGCAGCATTCCCCAAGAGAGGATGGCTTTCACTTCAGCAGTAATAAATTCATGAACTTCTTTGAGGAACAAATCATGATCATTAGAAAGCAAATTACGGACTCCTCTAAATCTGCATATTCCTCCAGGGCTTAGCTGTCCTGGATCTGCACAGCTCTGCCAGGGCCTGGGATCGGGAGAGACACTTAAGTGTTTTAGTACTATACTCTTGACACCAGATGAAAATAATCATGGCCTCTAAACCTTCAAGCTGCATACTGGATCCTATTCCTACTAAAACTACTGAAAGAGCTGCTTCCTGTGCTTGCCCTCCTATGTTGAACATAATAAACGGCTCTCTATCCACCGGATGTGTACCAAACTCACTAAAAGTGGCAGTAAAAAGCCTCTCTTGAAAAAGCCAAACCTTGACCCGGAAAATTAAAAAACTATCGGCCTATATCGAATCTTCCATTCCTCTCAAAAAATTTTGAAAAGCTGTTGCGCAGCAACTCACTGCCTTCCTGAAGACAAACAATGTATACGAAATGCTTCAGTCTGGTTTTAGACCCCTCATAGCACTGAGACTGCACTTGTGGAGGTGGTAAATGACTTTTAATGGCGTCAGACCGAGGCTCTGCATCTGTCCTCGTGCTACTAGACCTTAGTGCTGCCTTTGACACCATCGATCACCACATTCTTTTGGAGAGACTGGAAACCCAAATTGGTCTACACGGACAAGTTCTGGCCTGGTTTAGATCTTACCTGTCGGAAAGATATCAGTTTGTCTCTGTGAATGGTTTGTCCTCTGACAAATCAACTGTACATTTGGTGTTCCACAAGGTCCGTTTTAGGACCACTATTGTTTTCACTATATATTTTACCTCTTGGGGATGTTATTCGAAAACATAATGTTAACTTTCACTGCTATGCGGATGACACAGAGCTGTACATTTCAATGAAACATGGTGAAGCCCCAAAATTGCCCTCGCTAGAAGCCTGTGTTTCAGACATAAGGAAGTGGATGGCTGCAAACTTTTCTACTTTTAAACTCGGACAAAACAGAGATGCTTGTTCTAGGTCCCAAGAAAAACAAGAGATCTTCTGTTAAATCTGACAATTAATCTTGATGGTTGTAAAGTCGTCTCAAATAAAACTGTGAGGACCTCGGCGTTACTCTTGACCCCAGTCTCTCTTTTGACGAACATTCAAGACTGTTTCAAGGACAGCTTTTTTCCATCTACGTAACATTGCAAAAATCAGAAATTTTCTGTCCAAAATGATGCAGAAAAATGTATCCATGCATTTGTTACTTCTAGGTTAGACTACTGCAATGCTCTACTTTCCGGCTACCCGGATAAAGCACTAAATAAACTTCAGTTAGTGCTAAATACGGCTGCTAGAATCCTGCTAGAACCAAGAAATTTGATCATATTACTCCCAGTGCTAGCTTCCCTACACTGGCTTCCTGTTAAGGCAAGGGCTGATTTCAAGGTTTTACTGTTAACCTATAAAGCGTTACATGGGCTTGCTCCTACCTATCTTTCCGAGTTGGTCCTGCCGTACATACCTATACGTACGTCGTACGGTCACAAGACGCAGGCCTCCTAATTGTCCCTAGAATTTCTAAGCAAACAGCGGGAGGCAGGGCTTTCTCCTATAGATCTCCATTTTTATGGGAACGGTCTGCCTACCCATGTGAGAGACGCAGACTCGGTCTCAACCTTTAAGTCTTTACTGAAGACTTATCTCTTCAGTAGGTCATATGATTGAGTGTAGTCTGGCCCAGGAGTATGAAGGTGAACGGAAAGGCTCTGGAGCAACGAACCGCCCTTGCTGTCTCTGCCTGGCCGGTTCCCCTCTCTCCACTTGGATTCTCTGCCTCTAACCCTATTACAGGGGCTGAGTCACTGGCTTACTGGTGCTCTTTCATGCCGTCCCTGGGAGGGGTGCGTCACTTGAGTGGGTTGAGTTACTGACGTGATCTTCCTGTCTGGGTTGGCGCCCCCCCTTGGTTTGTGCTGTGGTGGAGATCTTTGTGGGCTATACTCGGCCTTGTCTCAGGATTGTAAGTTGGTGGTTGAAGATATCCTCTAGTGGTGTGGGGGCTGTGCTTTGGCAAAGTGGGTGGGTTATATCCTTCCTGTTTGGCCCTGTCCGGGGGTTTCTTCTGATGGGCCACAGTGTCTTCTGACCCCTCCTGTCTCAGCCTCCAGTATTTATGCTGCAGTAGTTTATGTGTCGGGGGCTAGGGTCAGTTGGTTATACCTGAGTACTTCTCCTATCTTATCCAGTGTCCTGTGTGAATTTAGTATGCTCTCTCTAATTTCTCTCGTTCTCTCTTTCTTTCTCTCTCTCGGAGAACCTGAGCCCTAGGACCATACGTCACGGCAACCGGGCATGATGACTCCTTGCTGTCCCCAGTCCGCCTGGCCTTGCTGCTATTCCAGTTTCAGCTGTTCTGCCTGCGGTTATGGAACCCCTACCTGTCCCAGACCTGCTGTTTTTCAACTCTTAATGATCGCGCTATGAAAAGCCAACTGATATTATTCCTGATTATTATTTGACCATGCTTGTCATTTATGAACATTTTGAAAATCTTGGCTCTTCTCTAATTCTCTCTTTCTTTCTCTCTCTCGGAGGACCTGAGCCCTAGGACCATCGTCAGGACTACCGGGCATGATGACTCCTTGCTGTCCCCAGTCCACCTGGCCTTGCTGCTATTCAGTTTCAACTGTTCTGCCTGCGGTTATGGAACCGCCACCTGTCCCAGACCTGCTATTTTCACTCTTAATGATCGGCTATGAAAAGCCAACTGAAAATTATTCATGATTATTATTTGACCATGCTTGTCACTTATGAATATTTTGAACATCTTGGCATAGTTCTGTTATATCTCCACACGGCACAGCCAGAAGAGGACTGGCCACCCCTCATAGCCTGGTTCCTCTCTAGGTTTCTTCCTAGGTTTTGGCCTTTCTAGGGAGTTTTTCCTAGCCACCGTGCTTCTACACCTGCATTGCTTGCTTGTTTGGGGTTTTAGGCTGGGTTTCTGTACAGCACTTCGAGATATTAGCTGATGTACGAAGGGCTATATAAAATAAACTTGATTTGATTTGATTTGAATTAGTATTTGGTAGCATTGCCTTTAAGTTGTTTAACTTGGGTCAAACGTTTCGGGTAACCTTCCACAAGCTTCCCACAATAAGTTGGGTGAATTTTGGCCCATTCCTCCTGACAGAGCTGGTGTAACTGAGTCAGGTTTGTAGGCCTCCTTGCTTGCACACACTTTTCAGTTCTGCCCACACATTTTCTACAGGGTTGAGGTCAGGGCTTTGTGATGGCCACTCCAATACCTTGACTTTGTTGTCCTTAAGCCATTTTGCCACAACTTTGGAAGTATGCTTGGGGTCATTGTCCATTTGGAAGACCCATTTGCGACCAAGCTTTAACTTCCTGACCGATGTCTTGAGATGTTGCTTCAATATTTCCACATAATTCTGCCTCATGATGCCATCTATTTTGTGAAGTGCACCAGTCCCTCATGCAGCAAAGCACCCCCACAACATGATGCTGCCACCCCGTGCTTCACGGTTGGGATGGTGTTCTTCGGCTTGCCGTTATCCTCCAAACATAATGATGGTCATTATGGCCAAACAGTTCTATTTTTGTTTCATCAGACCAGAGGACTTTTCTCCAAAAAGTACGATCTTTGTCACCATATGCAGTTGCAAACGGTAGTGTAGCTTTTTTTATGGCGGTTTTGGAGCAGTGGCTTCTTCTTGCTGAGCGGCCTTTCAGGTTATGTCGATATAGGACTCGTTTACTGTGGATATAGATACTTTTGTACCTGTTTCCTCCAGCATCTCCACAAGGTCCTTTGCTGTTGTTCTGGGATTGATTTGCACTTTTCGCACCAAAGTACGTTCATCTCTAGGAGACAGAAAGTGTCTCCTTCCTCAGCGGTATGACGGCTGCGTGGTCCATGGTGTTTATACTTATACCTTGCATACTATTGTTTGTACAGATGAACATGGTACCTTCAGGCATTTGAAAATTGCTCCCAAGGATGAACCAGACTTGTGGAGGTCTACAATTTTTTTTCTGAGGTCTTGGCTTATTTGTTTTGATTTTCCCATGATGTCAAGAGAAGAGGCACTGAGTTTGATGGTAGGCCTTGAAATACATCCACAGGTACACCTCCAATTGACTCAAATTATGTCAATTGGCCTATCAGAAGCTTCTAAAGCCATGACTTCATTTTCTGGAATTTTCSAAGCTGTTTAAAGGCACAGTCAACTTAGTGTATGTACATTTCTGACCCACTGTAATTGTGATACAGTGAATTGTAAGTTAAATAATCTGTAAACAATTGTTGGAAAAATTACTTGTGTCAAGTAGATGTCCTAACGGACTTGCCAAAACTATAGTTTGTTAAGAAATTTGTGGAGCAGTTGAAAAATGAGTTTTAATGACTCCAACCTAAGTGTATGTAAACTTCTGACTTCAACTGTATAATCGGGGTCTAGGGGTGCTGGAGCACCTTCCCTTTTGCCCTCTTATGAGTAAAGTGTTCTTTTTAAAATTAWTTTTTTACTAATTACTTTCTTACTAAAGGACACCAATAATAAGAAGAAACTTGCTTGGGCCAAGAAACACCAGCAATGGACATTAGACCGGTGGAAATTGGTTTGATGAGTCCAAATTTGACATTTTTGGTTCCAACCGCAGTGTTGGGAGTGTTTTTATTTCATCTTTATTTAACCAGGTAAACTAGTTGAGAACAAGTTCTCGTTTGCAACTGCGACCTGGCCAAGATAAAGCAAAGCAGTTCGACACATACAACAACACAGAGTTACACATGGAATAAACAAACATACAGTCAATAATACAGTAGGAAAATCTATAATCTACAGCATGTGCAAATGAGGTAGGATAAGAGAGGTAAGGCAATAAATAGGCCATGGTGGAAAAGTAATTACAATAAAGCAATTAAACACTGGAATGGTAGGATGTGCAGAGGATGAATGTGCAAGTTGAGATACTGGGCTGCAAAGGAGCAAGATAGATAAATAAATAAATACAGTATGGGGATAGGGTAGATTGGATGGGCTATTTACAGATGAGCTATGTACAGGTGCAGTGATCTGTGAGCTGCTCTGACAGCTGGTGCTTAAAGCTAGTGAGGGAGGTAAGAGTCTCCAGCTTCAGAGATTTTTGCAGTTCGTTCCAATCATTGGCAGCAGAGAACTGGAAGGAGAGGCAGCCAAAGGAAGAATTGGCTTTGGGGGTGACCAGTGAGATATACCTTTTGTGAGATGCAGAGTAGGTGAACGGATGATCTCTGCATGTGTGGTTCCCACCGTGAAGCATGGAGGAGGAGGTGTGATGGTGCTTTGCTGGTTATACTGTCAGTAATTTACTTTGAAGTCAAGGCACACTTAACCAGCATGGCTACCRCAGYATTCTGCAGTGATACGCCATTCCATCWGGTTTGCGCTTAGTGGGACTATCATTTGTTTTTCAACAGGACAATAACCCAAAACACACCTCCTGGCTGTGTAAGGGCTATTTGACCAAGAAAGAGAGTGATGGAGTGCTGCATCAGATGACCTGGCCTCCACAATCACCCGACCTCAACTCAATTGAGATGGTTTGGGATGAGTTGGATGCTCATATGCTCAGCATATGTGGAAACTCCTTCAAGACTGTTTGTAAAAGCATTCCAGGTGAAGCTGTTTGAGAGAATGCCAAGAGTGTGCATAGCTGTCATCAAGGCAAAGGGTGGCTACTTTGAAGAATCTCAAATATAAAATCTATTTTGATTTTTCTAACACTCTTTTGGTTACTACATGATTCCATATGTGTTATTTCATAGTTTTGATGTATTCACTATTATTTTACAATGTAGAAAATAGAAAAAAAATCTTGAATGAGTAGGTGTCCAAACTTTTGAACGGTAGTGTAAATATATTATTTTAACAATACAAAACAGACATATACAAATGACAACATACAGACGCTCACAAACATCCACAACATCACCCGTCCACTGCTCATACCCCCATCTCTAGCGCCCACATCACTCTCCGCCACATGGCCACAAACTGCACCATTTTGTTTCTCTCACTCGCCCACACACTTTCAACATTTGGATAATAAAGCATTTGGCCTTTCCGTTGTGTTGATGATGGAGGATTGGTTGATTTCCAGTTTAAGTATATGTTTTTTCAAGATGATTGACGGGAAAAGAATCGTCTAACCCATCCAGTATCTCATTGCACCCTCCTAAGCCATGTCTTGAAATATGCAGACAAACGGATTAAAAGTACATTTACATTGTAATACTTCTGACAGCCAACTTTCTAACTCCATCCATAACTTTTTGACTCTATAGCATTTCCAGAAGGCATGCATTTTTAAACTTAAGACATGACTCTGCCATTGTGCTGCAGAATTTGTGAATTTTGTCTCTTACTGTATGTCAGCAATTCTATACGTTAGTTTATACTAGATTAAGCGTACATTTTTGATAACTGTAATTTCATTAGTTATGTTACAACATTCTCTCCATCCTGTGCCAATACCAGTTATTTTTAATCTTTATAGTCTCAAGCTCTTGACTAGTGAATTAACACAGATATATTGATACTCTCATCAACATATCATCCTGCACGTGCTGCATACCTTTTACTCTTTTTATTTTGTCTTCTCCCCGTTTCCTATGGTTACCTCACTTTCTCATTGCTCTGGACAGTCTGGTCTATATAAGCTCTGGAGTGCAGCTTAGACTTTTATTGGCCCTGCTCGCTTTGGGGACAGTCAGTGGTGATAGTCACCAGACCTGGGCTGGACTGCGAGGGGAGTCGTGGTGTGTGATCAGATCACACTGAGTGTTCTCTCTGTCTGACTGGATCTTTAAAGTAGGCCCAACGCTGGGAGGCAGCACAGGACATCTCCTTTTACATCCAGTCAGCCAACCAGGCAGAGCCTAGGAGAGCGGCGTGAGTCCCATAGTAACTTAGCCTTGTGGCCTAAAAAGCATGGTGTCCGGCCAGAGGATCCCATGCTCTGATGGAAGGTCGCCTTGCCTGCTGACTCACTGGAGGACCTCTCACACAAACTGGGGGTCTCTCTATATCTCTGTCCCTGATAATGGCCAAAGCAAGCAGCACCATACTAATAATAGTCAAAGCATCCCTCTGGAAGGTCATGACTTCCTGAATAGTGCTGTACACCTAATTCTGTACCTCTGATTACATCCAACCTCCAGTACAGAACTAGCTCCCTCTGAAAGGTTATAGTGTGAGTCTATACTCACTTCTAGTCTAAAATAATTACTGTTTTGTACTAACACGTCTGTTGTGTATTGACTTCTTGCCTTTACAAAAACTGTTGGCTATGAATCATCTAACTTGATTGTATGATTGATATATTTTTTTGTAAATTATAACAGTCCCCCTACAATTATAATATTCCAATTATGCAATATTCTAGAACACTGTGTTACTCAGACACCTAAGAACTAAAAAAGCTCTGACTTCTGAACTAACATGTTTTATATGAGAAACATGGTTTACAGGCAGTCTTAACTGTGCCTGTGTGTAAACCTGCATGAGAAAAGGACTAGGTCTAGGGAATGTGGGTCAGACAGAAAGAACACAATAGGTGTTGTGCTCTGAACTTGACAGCCAAGTAAAATAATCACTATTGTACCAACAAATCACGTGTTGAAACTGTCCTGTTCAAAACATAAAGCACAGTATATCATAGCTTTTATGTCACCATTGGTGCATGCATTGGCTCATGCAATGGCCCTAGAACAATGCATCTAGCTGGGCCCTGCTGATTACAGTATCTGCCAAAGTACAGTCATCAACAACACCACAATGAAATAAGCCCCATTTTGCTTTATTAAAGCACAAAGAAATGGCAAATTTAGTGAAGAGGAAAGTCTTTGAACACTTTCCACCAAAGACAGCTACTTGAGTCTCTTTTTCACTCTTGTAAAAAGAGAAGGGAATGAGGAGAGTAGGGAGAGACTGTTCTGTATTTATGAGTTTCTAGTCAACACTGAAGAAGGCTGCAAAGCCAAAACGTACTTTGTATGATATCCAGGGGCTGGAACCAAAATAATTTTCCAATCGTTTCGTACTAAACAGAACCATTATAGTTGACATTCCGTTCCACTGTTCCTACCAGCAAAATACATTTATGAACCATTTCGACAAAAAAAAGTACAGGTTGATATCTTTCCTTTCTGTTCCTTTTTAAAACGCCTGACATTAAACATTAAATAACTTTACCAATCAGTGCGGATAGAGCAGCTTGCATTGGAGCGGGTAAGTCATTTAATCTTTATAGGAAAGTCATTAATATAAGGGCACAGGGCGAGACCCAGATGCAGACACAGGAGGCAGAGTCTCTGATATTTATTATAATCCAAGGGGCAGGCAAGAGAATAGTCGTGGACAGGCAAAATATCATAAATAAGGTCAGAGTCCAGGAGGTACAAAGTGGCAGGCAGGCKCGAAGTCAGGGCAGGCAGTATGGTCAGACAGGCAGGTTCAGAATCAAGGCAGGCAAGGGTCAAAACCGGGAGGACTAGCAAAAGAGAGATAAGAAAAAGCAGGAGCACGGAACAACACGCTGGTTGACTTGACAAGACAAGATGAACTGGCAACAGACAAACAGGGAAAACCGGAATAAATACCCAGGGACTAATGGGGAAAACGGTTGACACCTGGAAGTGGGTGGAGACAATCACAAAGACAGGTGAAACAGATCAGGGTGTGACAGTGCCCACCCACCCCCCTCTAGKGGCACCACCTGGCATCCTACCTGGGCGCATACCTGGCTGACCGGCGGGCCGGGACGTGATGAGGGCCGGGACCAGGATGTCTTTAGCGGGAACCCAGCACCTCTCCTCTGGGCCAAAACCCTCCCAGTCAACCAGGTACTGGAAACCCCTGCCCCATGGTCGAACCCTCAGGAGGCATCTCACCTTGTACGCTGGCTGACCGTCGATTACACAGGGGGAGGGATGGGCCTAGAGACAGAAGACAAAGGACTGTGAGACAAGGGCTTAATCTTGGACATAAAAAGTAGGGTGAACATTGAGGGTGCGGGGTAACAGCAGGTGAACAGCAGTGGGACTAAGGACTCAGTGGGACTAAGAAATGGGGAAAGGACCAATGAAACAGGGGGAAAGTTTACGTGATTCCACCCGGAGGGGCAGGTCCTGTGTGGACAACCATACCCGACCCGATAGTTGGGAGCCAGAGTCTGGTGGTGGTCCGATTGTCGACTATACCTGGAGGTGGTCTTGAGAAGAGCCGCCGAGCTCTTTTCCAGGTACACTGACAGCGGTGGACGAACATCTGGGCTGAGGGTATGTTGACCTCAACTTCTTGCTCTGGGAAAAGCAGAAGCTGATACCCCATGGAGCATTCGAAGGGGGAGAGTCCAGTAGCCGAGCAGGGAAGAGTGTTCCTAGCATATTCCACCCAGACCAGTTGCCTGCTCCAGGTGGTGGGGTTACTAGCAACGAGACACCAAAGTGTGTCATGTCTTGATTGGCTCGCTCCGACTGGCTGTTGGATTGGGGATGAAACCCGAAGGACAAACTGGCCGATGACCCGATAAGGATGCAGAACGTCTTCCAGAATCGGGACGAGAACTTGTCCAAGAGCATGTCAACCGGGAGTCCATGGATTCGGAAGACGTGCTGCACCATGAGCTGGGCCATCTCCTTGGCTGAAGGTAACTTGGGACGAGGGATGAAATGGGCGGCTTTGGAAAACCTATCCACCACTGTCAGAATGGTGGTGTTACCATCTGACGGGGGAAGCCCAGTGACGACGAGCCCCACGACGAGCCCCAGGATGACAGGTAAGCCTGGAGGAGTGAGCCCATTCCAGGACCTGAGGCTGGGCTGGATCAGGAACAAACATCCGGTTARCCGGGCACCCCACCAGGGTCCGGCTGGTAATGTTGTGCCTTGCGAACCAGAGCCTCAATACCCCAAACAACCAAAGCCGCCAAATATGAGGCAGGGAGGATGGTCTCAGATTCAGAGGGAGTGGGAGTGGAACTGTACAAATGTGAGAGAGTGTCCAGCTTCCCGTTTTTGGACCCTGGGCGGTAGGAGATGGTGAAATGTAATCTGGTAAATAACAGGGCCCAACGAGCTTGCCTTGGGTTGAGGCACTTGGCAGTGCGGAGGTATTCTAAATTCTTATGGTCCGTCCATACCAAAAATGGATGTTCCGCCCCTTCCAGCCAGTGCCTCCACTCCTCCAGAGCCATCATAACCAATAGGAGTTCCCGATGGGCKCACATCGTTGACCAGGGCCTGGAAGACAGCGGAGCGGGCGCGTTGGTGAGTCCAAATGGCATGACCAGGTACTCATAGTGTCGAAAGCCGTAATCCACTCGTCTCCTTCACTAATCTGCATTAGGCCCACATAATTATACCTATGGAGGAGCAGCATCTATTAAGGAACTTTGAATGTCTTTGAACTTCCGGGACTTTGCTGAATGTTGGATAAGAGCTAAATTTAGCTAGCTGGCTAACAAGCTTGTGTGTGCGCAGAGTAATACTAGAATTAAAAGCATAAACAATTAAAAACACATCTTACCTTTGTGTAGTTAATGAATCCAATATGAACTAGCATTGAAAAGTGAATATTTGCTTTTGCCTACACCTAGTAACCTGCTTATAAAATGATATGAAAAAAATATATAAAATTTTATTTGGAATGGCAAGCCAAACAAAATTAAAAGGGCCTATTTATATAATGAAAATGAATTCAGAGGGCAGAAATTATTAAATATTAAAGCATTAGCTCTCTCTCTAAAGGCATCAGTCATACAAAAGTTATACTTAAATCCAAAATGGTTCTCTAGTAAATTACTAAGAATATCTCACCCCATGTTCAAGAATGGCCTTTTTCCCTTTCCTGAGAATACAACTCAGTAACTGCTCACTTTTGGTTATTTGAAAACCAAATCATCTCCAAAATATACTTATTTTTTAAACAAGCCTAAGAAAATTGGTTGCAATTTCAGTTTAATCCACCTGAAAAGACAGAACAAATACAACAAATATTGTGGCTAAACTCAAATATACTAATTGATTAAAAACATTTTTCAATAAAAAAAAAATATATATATATATATCATCTTTGTAAATGATAGCATACATAGGACTGACGGAGTTGTCACACATGCAGCTAACACAGAGATGTGGAAATGTCTGCTCTACCTATAATTACAACCAACTAATTGCAACATTACCACAAAAATGGAAGAGGCAAGTGGAAGGGGGAAAAAGTAAGGAACATGTCTGTCTGCATTAAAGACCAAAAATGGTTAAGAAAATTGTGATAAATAAAAATATATACCAATGTAATTTTAA
The DNA here is from genome assembly GCF_002910315.2 of Salvelinus sp. IW2-2015. Lineage (NCBI taxonomy): Eukaryota > Metazoa > Chordata > Actinopteri > Salmoniformes > Salmonidae > Salvelinus > Salvelinus sp. IW2-2015. The sequence goes on from NC_036849.1 coordinate 24,151,273, forward strand.
GGACCAAAAAATTGACAGCTCTGCCATATAAAATTGCAAAATAGTTGGGAAGAGATTTGCGATGTATTATTCCATGGCACATGGTTGATGAATTGACACACAAAATGACGTCGGATTCAAATGATCCTGCTGGAAAAAACAATCCTCAGAGTTGGGAAACATTGTCAGAGCAGAAGGATTCCAGCATTGCCGAAGCACGCCCAGTGTCACATTCGTCATAAGGATTGGACCAAGGCGCAGCGTGCGTAGAGTTCCRCATATTATAATAAATTGAAACTCACCAAACAAAACAATAAAGAACAAACGAAACGTGACGCTACTGGTGTGCACACAGGCAACWATCTGTAGACAAGATCCCACAAACACTATGGGGAAAATGGCTACCTAAATATGATCCCCAATCAGAGACAACGATAAACAGCTGTCTCTGATTGGGAASCATACCAGGCCAACATAAACCATTAAGCACCTAGATGACCCACCCTAGTCACTATCACGCCCCAACCAACATAGAGAATAAACAGCTCTCTGTGGTCAGGGCGTGACACCCAGATCATCACCAATCCTCCACCAAATTCCACAGTGGGTGCGAGACACTGTGGCTTGTAGGCCTCTCCAGGTCTCGCATCCACTGTGCAATTTAGTGGAGGATCAATGATGATCTGGGGGTTCTTCAGCAAGGCTGGAATTGGGCAGATTCTTTTCCACCATAATTTGCAAATAAATTCATTAAAATTACAACCAACTATAAAAATCCTACAATGTGATTTTCTGGAATTCTTTTTCTCATTTTGTCTGTCATAGTTGAAGTGTACCTATGATGAAAATTACAGGCCTCTCTCATCTTTTTAAGTGGGAGAACTTGCACAATTGGTGGCTGACTAAATACTTTTTTGCCCCACTGTATGTGTATATGTATGAATGTTTAGGTATGTATATATATAAATAAATATATATTTATGGGTATGTGTATGTATGTATGTGTATAGATATATATATTTACCCCAAAAATATATGGGGGCTTGAAAATGATGCAGACAATTACATTGATTGAAGCAACAATCTATCCGCAACATGAAAGCTGGTCCACCCCCTGAATTTAACATTTTTTCGGTTTTCGATTCTGTTCCTTGGACCAGTTCCAACCCCAGACGATATCCCTGATGCAATGAAAATATATATTTTTTTTATTAAAAAAGAAGTACGTTTTATGCTAATTATTTTTGAGGGCGGACCCATCACACTTTCTTGCTAGTTTTGAAACAGGAAAAGACATCACCTTGTTCACGTTCTCAGAGTGCAGGGGGCTGTGATTGGGGCTGACCGCACTGAGCAGGTCTGGAGCTTAAACGACACCACACCAGGAGAGAGCGGGCTACCTTCAGAGGAAGTCATGAGGATTAGTCCTGACCCACGTCTTAACCACGTAGGAGACATTCAATTATTCTGTATTTCCCCCATTGTTAAGTCGATCTGGGGAGAGAGTGATAATTAGCTTGCTGTGTGGGGCCTAAGTGAAAACCGAAGGGGAAATACTGTTGTGTGGGAGGGTGAAACCCTACTAGGTTCTAGATAGCACTTTTCTTTCTAAGAGTGTAGCGTGGGTTTGGGAGTTGTGTTGTAACTCCCCGGCTGCCACCATCACTCCATGGCCCAGTTCTGACTCATCTTGGCCTGTGTACAGCAACACAAGGGGCACCCTTGTTCATTGTACTGTATTTCCTGTGCTGCACAGAATTGTTGGCAGCACCTGAGCTCTGAAAACCCAATCAAACTTCACTATGAAACCAGGTCTATCGTACATATTGATCATGTCATGGGCCTCTTTCAGGGTTGTAAATTCACAATACAGAGCCCATTCCCTTGCATTGCTTGTACAGAGTGCAGTGACTTTGAGGGGGTATGTTTGCAGAAGAAAAGCTGGAAGAGTACCACAAAGTCAACGGCACGTCTCTTAATCCCTTGTTTTTTTCATGCCTTTGGCTCCTACAGTCTGTGACAACAGTACAGTAGGAGGTGTTTGCTAAAGCTCATATCATGGGCTCTAGATGGAGGATCAGAACGGGCCAATAAAACCACAAAATAAACTGTGCTGAGGAAGCAGGTGAGACCGATGGAACATCGCAGACCCTGTGAGCATAGAAGGGAAGACGTGTCTGCTGGCTAACTGTTTTCTCCTGATGACAAAGACATTTCCCAACAAACCGTTAGGACTACAGTAAACCCAGTCCGTAACAATCTGTCTGTCAGCTGAGATATAAATCAGAAACACACCACGTTCTCTTTGTAGTAAGTGCAACAAGCTTCTAGAATGGATGCAGCAGACATGGAGCTGAGCCGTCCCAGAGGACAATAGAAAGCCCCTCCCAGCTAAGGGCCAGGGAATGACCCGGTTTGCAGAAGAGAAGATCACCTCCTCTGGGAGTCTCTGGTCTCATAAAGTCTTCAACTATATGTTAACACTACTATAACATGACCTACTTCTGCAGGCCAGTGGAAAATATACACAAATGTCCCTTTTGAGGAGGGAAAAAGAGTTGCCTTCATTAATGAGCCGTTGTCAACTATGCAGTGCTCAGTACTACTGGAAGGTTAAATATATCACTGTTTGGTTAAATGCTTGATTCTGATTGGTCAAGGGACATACAACACAAACATTCTATCCACAACTGGCAGTAGAGGTACAATAACATTGCCAACTACACAAACTGAAATTTGACTACACTTAAATGCATGGGAAGGTTGGGGAAATGGAGAGTGAAAAGGGATGTATTTTTAGGGAGGGTTGGAGGGAGGGTGGAGGCAAGGTTGGAGGGAGTATAGGGAGAGTGAAACCTGATGCCCCACTCATGAAAATGTGGAAGAGTTAATGTTTCTCTCCACAGCTGGTAGCTGGTGCTGCCTGAGAGTCTGCAGTATAGATTAACAATCAACTACCACACCAGAACATTTCTGCCCCATCAGGCAGTGGGGATACAAACTAACTCTTTATAATATGCAGTCCCCGACTTTCTATTACTGCTATTCATCCATTCACATGCACAACTCTCTTTCCTTGCTCATCATCCACTAAGGTTTGAATTTCATGTCAGTTAAAAGGAGCTGTGGCCAGTCATGAAGTGCCTCATATCAATACTTTAGGAAACAATACCTGTAGTCACTTGTAAAATGATGTAATATTTAACAGCAAGGCAATTACACACTCCCTTCAAGCATCTCTCCCAATGATGTACTAAAGCATTGCTGTAGACATTGTGATGTGTTGTTAGCTTTTCAATGCCTTTTTAAAGGATCTAAACCATTTCTTCCACCCAACCTCACAGGGACTGCGATTAGATCTTTGGAGTGACATAATGGTAATGTTGACTGTCTTACTGATGCAAACTATATTATGTGTAAATATTTCATTTTTTTTTTCTGTTTTGTTCATGTAAATACTGACAGCATGCCTAGTCGCCACAGTTTACATGGGCAGTGTTCTCATGTTTGCCAGTGTGGTCCGAGCCCGGTAACGGTCACACGGTTTCAGTCTGAATTGAGATTTGAGTGCTGCCACTTCAATAGACTCTTCAAGGGCAAAAGTGAAACAAAGACAAATTACAACTTCTATCGAGTGTCACAGAGTTTCCTTCATGACTCATGTTGAAACCAATATGTGGAGAGATGATTACACCACTTTGTTTAGCTCCACTGCAAAATGTATGAAGGAAACTGCTATCAACTTTGCTATGGCTAGACAGTACACTGTAAAACCAAATAAGTTAGCAGAAATCAATACATTTGTGGCAACTGATTGCTTCATTTTTTTATTTTTTTTAACTTAAAAGTATTGATTGATACAGTACTTAATCATTTCTGTTAATTCATATATCATTTTTATTACAGGTAACTTAAAGTCATTAGAATGATTAACTTTATTACTCTGATCTACAGTAACTTAAAATATACAGTATATATATCGATTTAACTCATTATGTTAAAGTAAATGTAACACACCCCTTTCAAGTAGTTTTACCACAAACTTCATGTTGTAGAACTTAATATTTTTGTGTTATGCTTACTTCCTAGCTATTAACCTGTAATCAATTATTATAAGTTGCGACAACTAACACACACATTGAGAAAACAAACTTTCTTAATTCAAAAGGTACATCTACTCAAAACTTTGCGGCAACTGATTGCATAGAACTAAAATTAAATTAAAAAACGTACAAATTAATGCTTTTAATCCAGGAATAATATGAATTCATTGTTGCAGTAACAATAACACATTTCCTTTGGGTCAATCATTTTCAATTCAGTCGATTTGCCCCTTTTGAGGAAAATGTTTGAATTTCAGTGTCACGCTCTGATCTGTTTCACCTATCCTTGTGCTTGTCTCCACCCCCTCCAGGTGTCACCCACCTTCCCCACTTATCCTCTGGGTATTTATACCTGTGTTTTCTGTCTGTCTGTGCCAGTTCGTGTTGTTTGTTCAAGCCTACCAGCGTTTTGTGTCTCAGCTCATGCTTTTTCCAGCATCTCTTTTCTCGCCCTCCTGGTTTCGACCCCTGCCTGTCCTGACTCCGAGCCCGCCTGCCTGACTATTCTGCCTGCCCCTGAACCTGAACCTTAGCATGCCTGCTGTCCTGTACCTTAGTCCCTGCTCTGGATACCGACCTCTGCCTGACCTGACCCTGGGCCTGCCTGCCGTCCTGTACCTTGGCCCCACCACTCTGGATTATCGATCCCTGCCTGCCTTGACCTGTCATTTGCCTGCCCCTGTTGTTACAATACACATTGTTACTTCTACACAGTCTGCACGTGGGTCTTACCTGAAACCTGATATTCAGTTTACTTTCTGAATTGACAGAATTTAAAATGGAATTGACCCGACCCTGACCTCCACTGAGACATTGCCCCATATGTAAGCCCCAAAGTCTACTTGACAGTGCTAAGCCGTGTTACAAACAGTGGACAACATGCTTGAAAAAAGTAAGTGGTAGACCGATTCAAGTGCTATGTGTTACAAACAACATGCTTAGAAAAAGTAATCTCAATGCATTTGAGCAAGGACATAATAAATTATAGTAAATGGCAGATCTAAGAAACACCATGACCTACAATTATTAGCCTAAATACTGCAAAGGTTCACTTATAAAGAGAAGTATTTTACAGTAGCGCTTCCACTGTGGTTGGGGTCAATTCCTTTTCAATTCAGGAAGTAAACTAAAATGCCAATATCAATTCCAATTTTCCTCATTGCCTCCTATGAGATGAAATTAGAACTGAAATTTCAGTTTACTTCCTGATTTGACCAGAATTGACCGCAACCCTGGTGGAGGTGCTACTGTAAGGATGATTACGGGGTAAGAGGAAGTGTCTTTTGGGGTTCCTTTACTAATCATTTTAAAAAATCAACAAGGTTAACAAATAATAATTTTGAGGTCAGTTTGAGATTATAAAACAGCTTATTATTTTAAGTAAACTGAAATTACAATATCAATTGAGACAGCTCAACAGGCACAATACCCTCAAAGATTAAAAAATACCCTCCAAAAAAACCCTGATGGGGTGGAAATACTGCAGTGACGCGACAGTATCACTTCCCCCTAACATTTTGTATATTAAAGTCATTGCTGGCTTTTGTTCTCAGGCTCAACTCTTTGTAGATGTGTAGTGACTTGGGTCAGTATTTGGTTCTGAGATGTGTTATTAAACAGTTATTGAATCTAAAGTATTGGAACATAAACTGTTGTGTTCTGCTCTAAGTCTAAAGCATGCTGTACTGGCATTACCATGGGATAGTTTCTCAAAAGATGATAAAACAGCATATTAACCATAAAACCAGAAATAAGTGTACAGGTGAAGACTCAGTGTATGTTTTCATACAAAATGTCAAATTCTATGCAAATTCTACCTGCATGGTTCAGGGAAAAGCCCATGTAAAGCACTTACAGGCCACTGGTAGGTGGCCTGTAAGATTTTCTGTTCTGACTTCAAACAAATATTCTGACAATATTTTGTACTGTGTTCTAGCAGATCAGCATAACACTTCTTACAGAATACAACACAATGTCACCTAAAAAAATAAGACTCCAACAAAAACAAAGAGTGTTATCAGCTTGTGGTAGACATTTGGTTAATGCCAACACGTGTATCATCAAATCATTATTCAGAGCCTGTAGCCTTGGCTTCAGTTTCCCATCTTCTAAAACGAGCATGATTTTCTGAATGAACTCGAATGTGTAAATAACAAAAATAACCAGAATGACGGGAAACCTACCTTGCATGTTTTGAAAAATCTAGAGACTTCCTCGTGCAGCAACACAGGAAGAGCACGAAGAACAGTCATACGCCTTTTGTGGGCATCATGTAGTTCCTAAACGGATACATAAATGTCAATTTTATGGCACAGGCTTACTAATCTAACATGGTACCAGAGAAAGATTAGAATACTTAGCCTTAAATCACTTGGGACATGTGCTGAGCTTGGTTTAATTAGGAACATGGTACAATGGAACGAATGGAATAGTCACTAAAGGGCAAACTCTCAGGTGCCATTTAAATACTTATTAAGCCTAGTCCTGGACTAAAAAGCAACCTCAATGGAGAATGTTCAGAATCATCACTAAGCTAAGCACCCTGGGACTAAACACCTCCCTTCGCAACTGGATCCTGGACTTCCTGACTCGCCGCCCCCAGGTAGTAAGGGTAAGCAACAACACATCTCCCACGCTGATCCTCAACACTGGGGCCCCTGAGGGGTGCGTGATTAGTACCCTCCTGTACTCCCTGTTCACCCACAACTGTGTGGCCAACCACGACTCCAACACCATCATTAAGTTTGCTGACAACACAACAGTGGTAGTAGGCCTGATCACCAATGAGACAGCCTATAGGAAGGAGGTCAGAGACCTGGCAGTGGGGTGCCATGATTACAACCTCTTCTCTCATTGTGAACAAGACAAAGGAGCTGACTGTGGACTACAGGGAAAGGAGGGCTGAACAGGCCCCCATTAACATCAACGGGGCTGTAGAGAGAGTTTCAAGTTCCTTGGTGTCAACATCCCCGACAAACTATCATGGTCCAAACACACCAAGACAGTCGTGAACACCAAGACAGTCGTGAACACCAAGACAGCCGTGAACACCAAGACAGTCGTGAACACCAAGAAAGTTGTGAACACAAGTCTGGTTCATACTTGGAAGTAATTTCCAAACTCCTGAAGTTACTACGTTAAGCTGTACAAACAATAATACGCAAGTATAAACACCATGGGACCACACAGCCGTCATACCACTCAGGAAGGAGACGCGTTCTGTCTCCTAGAGATGAACGTACTTTGGTGCGAAAAGTGCAAATAAATCCCAGAGCAACAGCAAAGAACCTTGTGAAGATGCTGGAGGAAACAGGTACAAAAGTATCTATATCCACAGTAAAACGAGTCCTATATCGACATAACCTGAAAGGCCACTCAGCAAGGAAGAAGCCACTGCTCCAAAACCGCCATAAAAAAGCCAGACTATAGTTTGCAACTGCACATGGGGACAAAGATCGTACTTTTTGGAGAAATGTCCTCTGGTCTGAGGAAACAAAAATATAACTGTTTGGCCATAATGACCATCGTTATGTTAGGAGGAAAAATGGGGAGGCTTGCAAACCGAAGAACACCATCCCAACAGTGAAGCACGGGGGTGGCAGCATCATGTTGTGGGGTGCTTTGCTGCAGGAGGGACTGGTGCACTTCACAAAATAGATGGCATCATGAGGGAGGACAATTATGTGGATATATTGAAGCAACATCTCAAGACATCAGTCAGGAAGTTAAAGCTTGGTCGCAAATGGGTCTTCCAAATGGACAATGACCCCAAGCATACTTCCAAAGTTGTGGCAAAATGGCTTGAGAACAACAAAGTCAAGATATTGGAGTGGCCATCACAGAGCCCTGACCTCAATCCCATAGAAAATTTGTTGGCAGAACTGAAAAAGCGTGTGCGAGCAAGGAGGCCTACAAACCTGACTCAGTTATACCAGTTCTGTCAGGAGGAATGGGCCATAATTCAGCCAACTTATTGTGGGAAGCTTGTGGACGGCTACCCAAAACATTTGACCCAAGTTAAACAATTTAAAGGCAATCCTACCCAATACTAATTGAGTGTATGTAAACGTCTGACCCACTGGGAATGTGATGAAATAAATAATAAATAAATAAATAAATAAATAATTCTGTCTACTATTATTCTGACATTTCACATTCTTAAAATAAAGTGGTGATCTAACTAACCTAAGACAGGGAATATTTACTAGGATTAAATGTCAGGAATTGTGAAAATCTGAGTTTAAATGTATTTGGCTAAGGTGTATGTAAACTTCTGACTTCAACTGTATATGACTTCAGACGTAATCAAGGTCGAACTTGACAGATATTTGTTCCTGTCAAACTATCATCACCTAAACTCTCCGATACATTTAATCTGAATAAAAAAATACAAAAGTCTCTCAAAATCAAAAGTGAGGTAGGTGCGTGTTATGGGAACCTAAAACCTAAAACAGTTATGTTACTACAATGTTTTCACATTTATTATGTTTACAGAACATTACAATTATTGAATAATACTGTTCGGGTTTAGAGTGTAGACATTCAAGCTACTTGTCAGCTAAAGTGACGTAGGGCAAAAAATCGCCCTTACAATGCCAGATTTGGCAGTTTGAATTGATATTCAGTTGGTTTATTTTTGGTGTAATTAACATGATTTTGCAGAGTTCAAACAGACATGCAGAAGAACGCAACTGTTTGTAATTTATTTTGGAAACCTGGTCACCAGGATGGATTTATTTGGACCCCTGTGTATAAATACCCTGCAGCTGAAATGTGGCCTGGCCTTCTTAAGTTACAGTAAGTAACAGGGTTAAGGCCTGAATCCATTGCATCAACATTAATCTCAGGAGAAAATGCATTACAACACATGACTCACTCACACGTAGCAGAGACAAATAAAACACTACATGATATACTGCACCATATATAGTATACTGTTACAGTGATTGGTTAGTTCAATAAATATCTTAACAATTTGTTCACCGACAGCAATCCTTCAATCAAACTCTAATGTTCATTTTCTGTAAACAAAACAATGGACCACTTTAGATGTCATGAAGATATTGTTTCTGTGCAATAAATAGCATGACTAGTTTATGTTTGGTTCTCTTTGATCTCAGTGTGAAAACTGCCGCTGTATTCAGCGTCTGCACAGCATACGGTGTCTCACGTGTTCTGTGTTCTCTGATTTACATCAAAGCAAATGTGCTGAAATGTTCTGAATAACCCTCAAATGCAAAACAGGACCATCACTTCTGTGGTGCTTCATATGTTGCCCATACACATTACTAGTAGGCAAGGATGTAAGGTTTCTGAGTGAGGGGAGAGAGGAAGACCACATCAGCTCTTTGAGAAATGTTTCCCTCAAGGCGTTATCACGTTAGGCTGTAGCAAGGGAGCTGCAGAACATACCAGAACAAACATCAGTGAAGATGATCTGTGATAAAAACAGGGATGATTAAGTCCATTCTTTTCCATACGGCCATCAGATTTGCCACTAATGCTCCTTATTGAACACATCACTGCACTCTATACTCCTCTGTAAACTGGTCATCTCATTATACCCGTCGCCGGACCCACTGGTTGATGCTTATTTATAAAACCCTTAGGCCTCACTCCCCCTTATCTGAGATATCTACTGCAGCCCTCATCCTCCACATACAACACCCGTTCTGCCAGTCACATTCTGTTAAAGGTCCCGAAAGCACACACATCTCTGGGTCTCTCGTCTTTTCAGTTCGCTGCAGCTAACGACTGGAAAGAGCTGCAACAAACACTCAAACTGGACAGTTTTATCTCAATCTCTTCATTCAAAGACTCAACCATGGACACTCTTACTGACAGTTGTGGCTGCATTGTGTGATGTATTGTTGTCTCTACCTTCTTGCCATTTGTGCTGTTGTCTGTGCCCAATAATTGTCTGTGCCCAATTCCACATACAGTAACTGACTACTTTCGGACAGTACGTGAAAGACCCAATGGTGGAACTTAACCTTGATGTACAGTATGTTCCTTAACCTAAACCCTATATTCAACTGGTACGTTTGGTGACGATGTCAGCGTAAAAGCTTTAAGGGTTGACGAGGGTGTTCGTGTCCTCAAGCCATGCTCTCACCATAAAATAGAAACTGGCTCGCATTATTTCGGGGACAAGAAGAAACTAAGTGTGAAAAGGTTCTAGAACAACAAGCAAGGGACACATGGAACTGTTTTCTACAGATGTTCATATTTCATTCGCAGTTGGTTAGGTTTATGATCATGGACAACATTTAACGTGTTTTCTTAGTCTTAAAAACATTTTAAGCCTCATTTGCCAATCATGTCTATCTAATTAACTCAATGTTTGCTTACTCTAAAATTTATGTATATCACATTCTACCAGAACCACATTCATGTGGAGATGCAAAATGTGTTCCAAATAAATAGAATTTCATACCAAAACAAGCACAACTCCATTTCTCTCATTCACTCCATATGAGAATGTTTATTGTATCCTAAAACTGAAAAACTACACTTTCTTATACAGCAAATGGATGAAAACACCACAAAACATTATTCATCATGACCAGTCTTCCCTTCCCGTTGAACAACAGCAGGCGTTTCTCATCAGCCGCTACGGTAGCCTTACACTGGCCCCCCCCCCACCCAGAAGAAAACTCAGGGGAGCTTCGTCATCCTGGTTCTCTTCCTCTGTTGGGGGTTCTCCCCTGCTTAACACATTCCCCATGGCCCCAGGTCATGATGACCAACAGTCTACCAGCTGCTCAGAACGGTTCAGAACTAGAAGCCTATCATTGTTGAGAGATGATTTTTTTTCCAAGGAAAAGCTGCCAGGAAAAATTGACACAACACAATCATATTTTGTAGTGAGTGTTTCTCCTTATTGCCCTCTAGGGAGAAGCATTGGAGATCATTTGGCCAGGCAGAAAACTTTCAGGCCCCCTCACCAACACCCACACTCAGCTCAGCTACATCTGAATAAGCCCAGCTTGAAATAACCAACTGAAATGTTCTCCCTTTGTCCCAGAATGTGGCAGTGCAAATACGGTAAGCTTCACTCAGACCAAACTGACCTTTCCGGAGAAGATGTGATGATTTGAAATGGAATGTGTATTTTCTATTATATTTCATTGCTTTGTTAAAACTGAGAAGAAGGATTTTCAGGACAGAATTCTATGGTCATTTCTTCCTCAAAATAATTCATCTGTGAAGAGGCATCCTCTGTCTTTCCATCATTTCCCTCTCGTTAGAGACAGCCTTCATATCCACAGGCTCTGTCATGTTATTATCTCTTTATCATTTAGACCAGGGGTATTCAAATTTTACCATACGAGGTCAGTAGCCTGCTGGTTTTCTGTTCTACCTGATAATGAATTGCACCCACCTGGTGTCCCAGGTCTAAATCAGTACCTTATTAGATGGGAACAATGAAAAACACGCAATGGAACTGGCTTCGAGGTCCAGATCTGAGATTGAGGGATTTAGACATTGTTTACGAGTCCACAATCCCAGACATCAAATCAAATCAAATGTTATTAGTCACATGCGCCGAATACAACAGGTGTAGACCTTACAGTGAAATGCTTACTTACGCATCCCTAACCGACAGTGCAGTTTCAAAAAATATGGATAAGAATAAGAGATAAAAGTAACAATGAATTAAAGAGCAGAAGAAAACAATAATAATATTTACAGGGGGGTGCCGGTACAGAGTCAATGTGCTGGGGCACCGGTTAGTTGAGGTAGTATGTACATGTAGGTACAGTTAATTAAAGTGACTATGCATAGATGACAACAGAGAGTGGCAGTGGTGTGGAGAGAGGGGGGGGGGGGGGGGGGGCAATGTGAATAGACTAGATGTTTGACTAGGGATTGGGACTGCCCTGTGTAGGGTGCCGTTTTTCGGATGGGACGTTAAACCGGGTGTCCTGCCTCTCTGAGGTCATTAAAGATCCCATGGCACGTATCGTAAGAGTAGGGGTGTTAACCCCGGTGTCCTGACTAAATTCCCAATCTGGCCCTCAAACCATCACGGTCACCTAATAATCCCCAGTTTACAATTGGCTCTTCATCCCCCTCCTCTCCCCTGTAACTATTCCCCAGGTCATTGCTGTAAATGAGAATGTGTTCTCAGTCAACTACCTGGTAAAATAACGGATAAATAAAAAAATATATATAAAAAATAGCTGTTTAGAAGTCTTTTGGACATAGACTTGGCGCTCCGGTACCACTTGCCGTGTGGTAGTAGAGAGAACAGTCTATGACTAGGGTGGCTGGAGTCTTTGATAATTTTTAGGGCCTTCCTCTGACACTAACTGGTATAGAGATCCTGGATGGCTGGAAGCTTGGCCTCGGTGATGTACGGCCGTTCGCACTACCCTCTGTAGAGCCTTGCGGTCGAGGCCGAGCAGTTGCCATACCAGGCAGTGATGCAACCAGTCAGGATGCTCTCGATGGTGCAGCTGTAAAACCTTTTGAGAATCTGAGGACCAATGCCTAATCTTTTCATTCTCCTGAGGGGGAATAGGTTTTGTCATGCCCTCTTCACTACTGTCATAGTGTGCTTCAACCATGTTAGTTTGTTGGTGATATGGACACCAAGGAACTTGAAGCTCTCAACCTGCTCCACTGCAGCCCCGTCGATGAGAATGGGGGTGTGCTCGGTCCTCTTTTTCCTGTGGTCCACAATCATCTCCTTTGTCTGGATCACCTTGAGCGAGAGGTTGTTGTCCTGGCACCACACGGCCAGGTCTCTGACCTACTCCCTATAGGCTGTCTCGTTGTTGTCGGTGATCATGCTGTTATGTCATCGACAAATTCAATGATGGTGTTGGAGTCGTGCCTGGCCGTGCAGTCATGAGTGAACAGGGAGTACAGGAGGGGGCTGAGCATGCACCCCTGAGGGGCCCCTGTGTTGAGGATCAGCGTGGCGGAAGTGTTGCTACCTACCCTTACCACCTGGGGGCGGCCCGTCAGGAACTCCAGGATCTAGTTGCAGAGGGAGGTATTTAGTATCAGGGTCCTTAGCTTATTGATGAGCTTTGAGGGCACTATGCTCTTGAACGCTGAGCTGTAGTCAATGAATAGCATTCTCACATAGGTGTTCCTTTTGTCCAGGTGGGAAAGGGCAGTGTGGAGTGCAATAGACTGCATCATCTGTGGATCTGTTGGGGCGGTATTCAAATTGGAGTTGGTCTAGGGTTTCTGGGATGATGGTGTTGATGTGAGCCATGACCAGCCTTTTAAAGCACTTCATGGCTACAGACGTGAGTGCTATGGGTCGGTAGTCATTTAGGTAGTACACGTACACAGTACCTTAGTGTTCTTGGGCACAGACACTATGGTGGTGTGCTTAAAACCAGTTGGTATTACATACTCGGACAGGGAGAGGTTGAAAATGTCAGTGAAGACACTTGCTAGTTGGTCAGCGCATGCTCGCAGTACACGTCCTGGTAATCCGTCTGGCTCTGCGGCCTTGTGAATGTTGACCTGTTTAAAGGTCTTACTCACATCGGCTGCGGAGAGCGTGATGCTCCCATGCAGCTGGTGCTCTCATGCATGTTTCAGTGTTATCGAAGCGAGCATAGAAGTAGTTTAGCTCGTCCGGTAGGCTCGTGTCACTGGGCAGCTCTCGGTTGTGCTTCCCTTTGTAGTCTGTAATGGTTTGCAGGCCCTGCAACATCCGATGAGCGTCAGAGCCGGTGTAGTACAACTGGATCTTAGTCCTGTATTGATGCTTTGCCTGTTTGATGGTTCGTCGGAGGGGATAGCGGGATTTCTTATAAGCTCCGGGTTAGAGTCCCGCTCCTTGCAAGCGGCAGCTCTAGCCTTTAGCACAGTGCGGATGTAGCCTGTAATCCATGGCTTCTGGTTGGGGTTTGTACGTACGGTCACTGTGGGGACGACGTCATTGATGCACTTATTGATGATGCCAATGACAGATATGGTGTACTCCTCAATGCCATTGGAGGAATCCCGGAACATATTCCAGTCTGTGCTTGCAAAACAGTCCTGTAGCTTAGCATCTGCTTCATCTGACCACTTTTTTATTGATCTAGTCAATGGTGCTTTTAATTCTTGCTTGTAAGCAGGCATCAGGAGGATGGAATTATGGTCAGATTTACCAAATGAAGGGCGAGGGAGAGCTTTGTATGCATCTCTGTGTGTGGAGTATATGTGATGCAGAGTTCTTTCCCTCTGGTTGCACATTTAACATGCTGAGGGAAATTTGGTAAAACTGATTTAAGTTTCCCTGAATTAAAGTCCCCGGCTACTAGGAGTGCTGCCTCTGGGTGAGGGTTTTCTTGTTTGCTTATGGGGGAATACAGCTCATTCAATGCTATGTTAGTGCCAGCCTCTGACTGTGGTGGTATGTAAACAGCTACAAAGAATATAGATGAAAACTCTCTCGGTAGGTAATGTGGTCTGCAGCTTATCATGAGATACTCTACCTCAGGCGAGCAATAGCTCGAGACTTCCTTAGATATAGTGCACCAGCTGTTGTTTACAAAAATACATAGACCACCGCCCCTTGTCTTACCAGACGCCGCTGTTCTATCCTGCCGGTACATCGTATAACCAGCCAGCTGTATGTTGATATTGTCGTCGTTCAGTCACGACTCCGTGAAGCATAAGATGTTACAGTTTTTAATATAATGGCTACTTCATGAACTAAATCCAACTCAGTTTTGGTAACGTCCTGGTACTGGTCACTATGTTTTGTTACCGTCTCTTGGTCTGTCAGAGTCCGCCATAACCCAGTGTGCATCTGTGATTACTTTGTGACAAGTGTTTGAAGTGGGCTATGTTCCAGAGACTGTCTCCACTGGCTCCCTACTTCTAATTTTTCCCCTCATTGTCAAACAATGTACTAACTTCATGTGGCTGAGACCTGCAATTATGTCTCATTTTCTCTATCGACAACACATCTTTCATTGATGATACTCTGTATACTGTATTTGGTCTGGGATGGTAATCTACAGTATGGAAACCAGTCATCTTGCGTACTTTCTAATGACATGGACTGTATTATGTTCAGAAAATAGAGCTTCTTGAAATTAAATCTCTTGTCCTAGTTGTATTTATCAATTTCATTCAACAAGCTTTATTGTCCAACAAAATGTACATATGATGGAACATTACATTTTATTTGACTGATAACACACAAAATAAATTGACACTTGACTCACAAAGATCTTACTGGGTAGAGACATACAGCAGGACCGCTATCATTATCTTGCCATATGAGCACTGATAGGTACAGTATGTGGTTAGTGAATAAGTATTTTATAAAATTGTATTCAAAACAGTATACCACACTGCTTTGATGTACCCTCTTACAAGAATAATATCACTTAGATGCCTAGTACCTGAGCATGTTTCAAAAGGCTTTTCTCCCTGGTGTAATATGACGATACTGAATTCACATTGACCCCATGAAGACTGCTCCAAGTGGAGACAATGTCAGACACATTGGCAAGTCAAAACAGTGTCTGTCTGTATGGAGGTTCAAAGAGAGGGAAACCTAACCACAGGGATTCCCACAAGTTTCTAATTTATTATGGAACGACACAATTGAATAAACGTTCAAAGAAAGTTTGAAAAGTTGTCTTTGTGTCTTTGTAAACAATTTACATTTCATTGTAAGCTATTAATCAAATTGTCTGATTTATAGTGAGTCGTTGCATAAAGCACCACACATAATTTAACGCCAAAATGGGCAAAAATAATTGGACCATGCAAGGACATTAGACAGCCCTTGAGCAAAATGTACCCAGCATTGAAAAATGCATTTAAAGTGATTGAGAAGTAAACTTTTATTGGGCCTATGATTTTAAAGAGGGCTATGAAAACCCACTGGCCACAGATGTCATTTCAACGTCTAGTTTTGATTTACATTTGGTTGAGTTTTCAACTAACATGAATTAAAAGTTAAATCCTCTGGCAAAAATGTCACAATGTCATTGAATTTAGGTTAAAAGTTGGGTCTAAAAAAGACAACATTTCCTTACGTTGATTACATTTTGCAAATCCAATCAGTTTTCCAATCTTGATTCAATGTCATCACATTGAATTGTTTTGTTCAAAGGACGTGGAAACAACATTGATTTTCTTTTTTTAGTGGGAACAATAGTATGAGGAAATGACCAGATAAGGACATTTCACGTAAAAACTAACATGAGAACATACATGTGGAAAATCTTTATATTTTCCTGAAACTGTGTTAATGGTCAGTGCTTTTTGAGGATGCAATATGTTAACGGTTTTGTGGGGTAAAGATGCACAAACGTGTGGTCATTTCAATAATTCAATAAATGTGAATAACCTCAACTGATTTGGAGTGGAGAACTGTGGATGAAACATGTGACTTTACTTTTGGGTGAGTTGTATGGTAAATTGAAAAATTATGAACACATTTTACTTTTGGTTCCTTGGGCCTAAACATTTCTGCTCTTGTCATATACACTGTGAGGTTCTAAATTAACCACATTAATATCAACATTACTAAACGATTATTTGACTATTTTAAGCAGTCTGTCTATTTGTAGCACCGATATTAAGTTATATTCCTCAGTCAACTCTGCTTTTCTGCTTTTAGTCTTGGTCCTTTTCTGTTTGCTTATTATGTTATCACACAGACAGCAGCTCCAAGTATTGGACAATCTATCTTTGTATTTCGCTATGGGAAAGACAGACAGTCTCCACATTGATGCTGGTTTTATATCAAGTCTTTGTATTGAATCATGCCGTTTAGAATTTAGAATTTCATTGTCCCATAACACTGTAAACTACAACTCTCATCTTAGTTTTCCTTAACAATTTAGATAGTAAATACATCAGTTTTAATACAAGAATTAGGCTTTTCATTTAGGAAAAAAAAATATTTATCTTTGGGGAGTTTTGAGACTGGAAATTTGAAAAAAGGAAATTTAAATTCCAATAATGTGTCAACATTGGATATTAAAAGGAGAAAGTATTTGTACTACTGTTTTATGTGGCGGTATTACAAAACAATATTTTTCCAGAGGAGGACAAAGAGGGGACTTATTAAATGCAAATGATACCTTTGGAACGGAGGCACCAGAATGGAGTTCTTGAACTGGAATTCCACATCCATTTATACTGAGGATACCGCTTTGTGTAAAATCGCCTTACAATTGCATTCTTTATGCGGGGCAGCAGGTATACTGGTTACGTGTCGCTAGGCAGATTATGAATTAAAGACTTTCTGTACCATTTTCAGTTGAGTCAAGCAATGTGTGGGTTTTTGGTGGTTCTGACCATTTTGTTTTACCTCAGAACTGCCCAGAAACTCTATTTGTGTAGTGATGAACAGTAAACATGGAAAAGGTTATTACATCAGGAATGACTGATATGTAATGCCGCATTTTTAACTAGACAAGCCAGTTAAGAACAAATTCTTATTTACAGTGACAGCCTACCAGGGAACAGTGGGTTAACTGCCTTGTTCAGGGGCAGAACAACATATTTTTACCTTGTCAGCTCAGGGATCCAATCCAGCAAACCTTTCGGTTGTGGCCCAATGCTCTAAGGAAGGAATAAAGCACTCCTTTAGATAAAGAAAGAGATTCTCCTCAAAGGTCAAGCATTCAGCGTTCAGACAGTAGGTTTCCACGGAGTTTCCAAAACCAGACCAGCAACTGATTATAAGGAGGAAGGATGCAGGCAAAGAGCTCTCTAACTGTGGAGCAGTCGAGTTCTCAATCATGAATTAAAGCCTGTCCTCGTCTCAAACCTGTCCCTCCCATGTCCCACACATTTCCCAGACAATGGAAAAGAAAGACGTGTGAGAATAGTGTAGAGTTCATAAGGTAGTACAATATGCAGAGAACATCAGTTCAGAGCAATTCCATTACCATTCTCTACTTTTAGTTTCCCACGTGTATAGTTACTATAATCCAGTGATAAAATCTGAGTTTCAGAATATAGATAATCTGTGATGTCAGTGTGATGTCAAGTCTTGTTAGCTGTGCTGGGAGGCTAAGCAGCACAGCTGCCACTTACAGGAAGCCCCTGAACAGAAAACTGATTTTAATTGACCTCATAAAAGTGTCATCTGATCTAATCTCATTAGTCTAGTCTGTAATTTCTCTCAGTCTGAAGTCATTCAAGTGTTTTATGCTGTTGTTTACACTCTGTGTGCTCCTGCAGAGAGAGGAGGAGAGGAGGATAGGAGGAGGGGAGTCTCCCTGTGTCCTCCATCTTGGCTCAAACAGCTTGTCTCAGCTGGAGTCTGAGACACAGCTGTGCAGATGGCTGTTACTCAAGCCGCCGCTGTTTAGATTCCTCACTCCCAAAGAAGAACTGTTTATATTTGTGAAACAAACGTCTGATCTTGTCTAAGTGTGAGCTCTGATCACATGTTTTCCCTGAAGTGAAAATCTTCCCAGATGTTTCGCTATCTTGTCCAATGGTGTGTGTAGAGGGCTTGTGAGATGAATTGTCTTAGATATTTGACTGTTGCCATCAGCGGGTATTGTTAGTAGAGATCATTATTGTTCATAAATCAGATTTTTCACGAAATGGACATACACTTTAAGAACTGTAAATATAATTTAATTTCATATACTGTCACATATTTTAGCGTAAACGGTCAGGGCATGGCATTTTAAGTTATTTTCCAAAACCTGTAAAAGTCAAATCCCATCCATTTCAATAGTTCTCCTAGGACTTGTTATCCAAAATGTTAACAAGCTTACATGTTTATTATGCCTTTGTTGGAGTCTCCAAATACCATCAGGCAGTTGTGAGATATTTTATTACAAGTCATCTCCAATGTTTGGCATGGTCCATCAGCTTCCATTAAAACATGCTCATTTCATCCCAACCTCTTACTTCCCTAAACCCATTGGATTTCACAGCAATACCAGCCAAATGACGCAGGAATTTGCTGGAATTCATATGATGTGTTTTTGCCTTCCGAGAACGATAGAACTCCACATGCTGCATCATGAGTCCAAACTGTGATGACACTGGGAACACCAGACATCTACATCTCTGTAGAGACAATTTTGTGTCATTCGGTCTTGATTGAATATAAACTATTTTCAAAAATAGAGAAACACAACAGTGATTTGATTACATTGGTTGAAAAAATAGGAATATTTGTGTCTTGCGCCCTTTGCTTCTAAATAATATCAGAATTTGTGTGACATTTTAACCAGCCCCGAATACTGAGGTCTGGTGTGGAAACTACAGGAGTCATGCAATCCCTTGAGTGAAATACGATAGTGAGTGGAAGAATTAGCGGGTACGACACACTGGAACATGGACTGAGCTCTGAGGTCAGGGAAAACCACCATATGACTTATGACAGAAGTTGTGTCTCCAATGTAAGATGGCGCCGGAGCAGAAGGCAGACGTTTTACATGCCCCCAACCGATTGTGTATTTTTTGTTCATTTATCTGAGTTGTTTGTAACTTATTTTTTTACTATTTATTTACATAATGTTGCCGCTACCGTCTCTTATGACCAAAAAAAACTTCTAGACATAAAGACTGCGATTACTCACCACGGACTAGCAGAATCCTTTTTCTTCTCTCTTGACTCTGACGAGCCCGAGGCGGATGATATACGGCTCCCTCGGGAACAGGCCCGACCCCAGTGATCTGCATGAAGAGGAGGCGGAGAAAGAGAGGCCAGAGGGCGGGCTGCCTTCTGAAAGAGTCGGAGGCGATCGAATAAGCCCCCACTCACCCTCAATTCTGCTAGCAAACATGCAATCTTTGGACAATAAAATGGACGAGTTTTTGGCAAGATTAAACTACCAACGGAACATTAACTCTTAGGGCACGGATCCCGCCAGCGGGATCAAAATCGACAACGTCCTGTGAAGCTGGAGCGCGCCAAAATCAAATGACAAAATCGTAATATTAAACATTCATGAAAATATAAGTGTCTTACATCGTTTAAAAGCTTAACTTCCTGTTAATCCAACCGCGTTGTCAGATTTCAAAAAGGCTTTACGGGGAAAGCATACCATGCGATTATCTGAGGACAGCGCCCCACACCAAAATACTTTTCCAAACCAGCACAGGCATCACAAAATCCCAAATAGCGATAAAATAAATCACATACCTTTGAAGATCTTCCTCTGTTTGCAATCCTAAGGGTCCCAGCTACACAACTAATGGTCGTTTTGTTCAATAAAGTCCTTCTTTATATCCCAAAGATGTCCATTTAGTTGGCACACTTGATTCAGTAATCCACTCTTTCAACAGGCATACAAACGAATCCAAAAAGTTACAAGTAAAGTTTGTCCAAACAAGTCAAACGATGTTTCTAATTAATCCTCAGGTACTCTAATATCTAAATAAACTATAAAATTTAAGACAGAGAATAGTTTGTTCAATAGGGAAGATAAATAACGAAGAGCGCGCACCTCGTTCATGCGCGCAACAAGACTACATTTCTAATGAGAGACACCTTGGAAAAACTACAACTACTCTGTCATTTTTCCAAAAACAAGACTGAAACCCTTTCTAAAGATTGTTGACATCTAATGGAAGCCATAGGAACTGCAATCTGGCAGCTATTTATTTGTATATTCCATAGACAAGCATTGAAATGGACTGTGACCTCAAAAAAACATTTTCCGGATGGATTTCCCTCTGGTTTTCGCCTGCCATATCAGTTCTGTTATACTCACAGACATTATTTTAACAGAGTGTTTAAAAGAGTGTTTTCTATCCAATGCCATCAATTATATGCATATCCTAGCTTCTGGGCCTGAGTAACAGGCAGTTTACTTTGGGCATGTCATTCATCCAAAATTCTGAACACTGCCCCCTAGCCCTCAGAGGTTTTAAGGCTACCAAAAGTCATAATTCAGACATGTTGAGGGGGTCAGGTTTTGATTAGCATGGAATGTGGTGTTTTTTGTTGATTTTTTACTTATTTCCTTCTTATACTCGCTTCATAATCAGACCAATAGCCCATATCGACTTCAAAGAACAGTTGGTTTTGACACAAATCTGTATGTTTATGCTGCGGTTAACATCTTAAAAATAGAGGATTGGTTTTAGTGCTTTTAACAATATCTTATAAACAAAGGTTCTTCAGACTCACTACTCTGATGCTCATATTTCTTTTGATGGTTAAGGATCAAAACCCCTATAGCGTCAGGCTACATACAGTTGTGGGTACTGTATTTGGATTTCAAACCTCTGTGGGTTTTCTCTGCTTTTTAATGGCTAACACATGTCATCTGGTCACAAAAAGACTACCTGCAGGCAGTTGAGCATGCTTTTATAAGCGGGGCTTTAACAAATACAAAGCGTGTATCAAATTTATTTGATCATCCAAGAAGCAAATAAAATGTTTTTAATAAGCCGTTTTATAGCCGTTAATGTTTGCATCCGGGCGCAGTGTGAAAATACTTGGATTCTTTGACTGCTGAGAATCCAGTGCTTTCAACAGTTTCCCATGTCTGCCAGTGGTAGCAGTCTTGGCCTCCAAATGCCTCTTCTCCCACTCTTTCTCTAGGGGATTTCTTCTATAGAACTCCCCCTGTAAGGGGCTTTTCCATTCATAATGATGAATTGAAATAAACTCAGTTGTTCCTTACTTCACAGTTCTGATCGTTTTCCTAAGTGCTTGTTTTCTCTTTGGATGGAGATCTGCAGAAATTTTCCAGGTGTTATTTGAGCCAAAAATGCATAAGATTAACAACCTGAACACTATCACATAGTTATTATTAGGCTACATGTAAATACATTTCTGATCATTAAAAAGCTGATAACATGAAATTAATCAGCCACTAAATGTATGTTAAATCAAGTGGTTCTGATAGAGCTTTGTTTTTTGAATGTAATCTTGCATTCTGAACTATTAGCCTCAACTCTTCAGATAGTCCTCTTTGTGGGACTCCCATTTTGTACTCCTCAAAGTGTTCTTCTTCAGATAGTGTGCTGTGTTTGAAGCTCTTAACCTGAACCTTGTGGTCATGCCGATATAATAAAGTATTTTAAACTTTCCACAGTTTGAAGAGTGACTGGGAAAGTAAGCTTGAATCCCTCCAAAGAGCACCTTAGACTTTTATGGGGTTAAAGACATACGCAAGCACGGCTTATAACTTACCTTTTTAATTGTATGTCTTTGATGAGTACTTCCCTGCTCCAAGGCTGCATATTAGCAGGGACTTCAAAAGGAGTTTCCCATGGATGACTCATCTGAGAGGAACCACAGTGTTTTGTCTAGCAAGGTCACACACTACATCCTTCTGACTGAAATACCAAAGGCTGAGTGAATACTTCAAAATCAAATCAAATTTGATTTGTCACATGTGCCCTGAATATAACAAATACAACAGGTGTAGTTACCGTGAAATGCTTACTTACAACCCCTTAACCAACAATGCACAATAACGAGGCTATATACAGGGGGTAACGGTACCGAGTCAATGTGTGGTTAGGTTAGGTTAGGTTAGTTAGGTTAGGTTAGTCGAGGTAATTTGTACATGTAGGTAGGGGTAAAGTGACTATGCAGAGAAAATATACAACGAGTAGAGCCGTGTAAAAACAAAGGGGGGGGGGGGGGGCAATGTAAATAGTCTGTGTGGCCCTTTGATTAATTGTTCAGCAGTCTTATGGTTTCGGGGTAGAAGTCGTTAAGGAGCCTTTTGGACCTAGACTTGGTGCTCCGGTACCGCTTGCTGTTTGGTAGCAGAGAGAAAAGTCTATGACTTGGGTGACTGGAGTCTAAAAATTGTTTGGGGCTTCCTCTGATGCTGCTTGGGAAATAGGTCCTGGATGGCAGGAAGCATGGCTCCAGTGATGTACTGGGCTGTACGCACTACCCTCTGTAGCGCCTTATGGTCAGATGCCGAGCAGTTGCCATACCAGGTTGGTGATGCAACTGGTCAGGATGCTCTCGATGGTGCAGAACTTTTTGAGGATCTGGGGACCCACGCCAAATCTTTTCAGTCTCTTGAGGGGGAAAAGGCGTTGTTGAGCCCTCTTCACAACTTTCTTGGTGTGTTTGGACCATGATAGTTTGTTGGTGATGTGGACACCAAGATACTTGAAACTCTCGACCTTCTCCATTACAGCCTTGTCGATGTGAATGGGGGCGTGTTCGGCCCTCCTTTTACTGTAGTCCACGATCATCTCCTTTGTCTTGATAATGTTGAGGGAGAGGTTGTTGTCCTGGCACAACACTGCCAGTTCTCTGACTTCCTCCCTATAGGCTGTCTCATCATTGCCGGTGATCAGGCCTACCACCATTGTGTTGTCAGCAAACTTAATGATCTGGTATGGAGTCATGCTTGGCCACAGTCACTGGAGTGGGTCTACTTCCTGCCTTAAGTTGTTGGTGACCAGTGAGAAATGTGGTTTCTGTCTGATGATGTCTCAATGAAAAGAGTTCAATAGGATGATTTTAAATTGTTTAGACCAAACTGAAATGTTAAAAATTAAGCCAGCAACCATTCTATACATTTTAGCCAAAAACCTGGTTGCCTCTGCTAGTAGGCTGTGGCGGCAAGTGGATCTTCCAGCATGACAATAACCCCAAATCTAATCAAAATCCACAAAGAAATGTTTAATTGACTAGAAATCTACATTTTGCAATGGCCATCTCAGTCTCAATACTTTAACCACATTGAAAACCTGTGGTTTGAAATGAAGAGGGCGGTCCATAAGAGCAGACGGGATATCAAGGATAGCAGGCTATCAAGGATCCGGAAAAGTTCTGTTCAGAGGAATGGTCTAGGATCCCTCCCCCACATAAAACATTTAAGAATAAGGCTCAGTGTCATTATCCTCAGAAGGGGAGGATGCTAGAGTACTGACAACAGGTTGTCAATAATTTTTACCCCTATCTATTTTTTATTTATTTTATTGCTTCTTAAACAAAATCTCTTTCTCTGAGCATTTCCCAATTTTATTATTTATTTTATACAGCCTTTTTTGCTCATCTTTATCAAGGGTGCCCATAATTACAGACCTGACTGTATATTATATACCCATTGATTCTTGAATATTATAACGTATATTATTTAACTTATAATTCCTCACAAGTTTAGTTCAACTGTCGTACCCAATCAGAACCCAAAATATAAACATGTTTAAGTCCATTGTTTGCAAACAATGTAATTGTAAAAAATCACTGTATAGCCTCAAAACATGGTTAAAACTATAATTTTGACGTCATGGATGGTCAGTCCTTGCATCCATAGCTCTGTCTATGAACTTGACAGTGGCTACATTTCTCCAGCCCCATCTCTCATCTTTATACCAAAATAGTGGCAGGGTGGCTGCTTGGTTATAGTTTGAACTGCAGATTGCCCCTTTGAAGCTGTACTCACTCTAGTAAAGACCGTTTTTTGGGATTGGCATCTGACATGTGATATACTATATCCAGGTGTTTGCAGCTACAGTGCATTTATCAAATAACTGGGACATAGACTGAGACACCAGACATGAGACTGAAACAAAAGGTACAATTTTCAGTAGTTTTATTGAAAAATGCCTCTTCTGTTTCAGAAATAAATAAGAAAATAAGGCTGTGGAATTCACAATGTGCAGTTAAAACATGAAAAAGCAATTCTATGTCCATAGTCTTGCAAACAAATTCCAACTGCATTTGGTATTGATACAAAACAATAACTATATTCTGATTTGTTTTTGTTTTGTTGAAATCTTAAATACACAACACAGACATGCAACTCCACCTTTGGGAAAAATCAGCTGTGAGTTGGTATTATAAAAAAAGATACACATTTGGTCTAAAGTAACTCATTGAAAGCCTGATTTGATAATAGCTGGGAATCTTTGGGAACTTTTAATGGAGCTGGAACCAGTAACCCTCTTTCTGATGAAGAGGGTGGCAAACTACATGATTTCAAAAGAACAACAGACAGCTTGACATTGTGAAATTTGCAATGAACTGTGAGGTACAGGGCTAATGTGGAGGGGTACAGAGACATACATATATCTTCCCCAACGTATTTGATGACTTTCCAATGATTAGTGCATTAAACATTGGACTCTAACACTTAATGCAGTTATGTTACAAGCAGAAACACTTAAGGAAACAGTTAGCAAGCACACAGGTTTGTAATGAAATAATGTCGAGATTCATTATATTTCCACTTAATCTTGCTGAACTTAATTTGTTGATGCGTAAAGATATGTTCAATAAAGCCAAGGGTATCAGACCCATATATTTTATTCTCTGAATTTCACTTAATACTCGCACATGTAATAATGGAGATAAATTCAATATAACAATCCTCTGTTTTGTTTTTGTTTATGGTGCTATCCTCTCGGTATCGTCTCTTGATAGTGACCTCTTTCCTCTCTGGTTTCGTGAGTAACCAGGCGACTGTATTGCCTCAGATTCATCTTCCGGTTCTTCCTCAGGTATAGGGACTAGGTAGGTTTCAGGGTCGGGCTCGTAGCCGGTGGCTAGAAACATTAGTTTGGCCAATCAAACAGGACTTTAGTCAACAGGCTGAGACTTAACATGCACAATGTACAACCTAAATGTTTGACTATGTCCTAAACATGAAAAATCAACCAAGGTATTGAATGTATGGACCAAAGAACTGTAATTTATCTTGTTTCTATGTTAGAGTGATTACATGCACTGCTGAACTTAATGTTATTGAGAAATATTAACCATATTGAACACATACCGCATATAAAGATAAATATCAATACAAGTAATAAAGCTGGGATTGAATTTGTAACAAAACACTAATACAACACTGCCACTTGTCTCTAGCTCTATCCTATCCTTTTGCTACTCCTAAAACCCATTGTGGTGTTATACAACAAATGTTCCTCAGCAAATTAACTAATATATATATATCTATACACTACCGTTCAAAAGTTTAGGGTCACTTAGAAATGTCCTTGTTTTTGAAAGAAAAGCATTTTTTTTGTCCATTAAAATAACATCAAATTGATCAGAAATACAGTGTAGACATGATTAATGTTGTAAATGACTGTTGTAGCTGGAAACGGCTGATTTTTTATGGAATATCTACCTAGGCGTACAGAGACCCATTATCAGCAACCATCACTCCTGTGTTCCAATGGCACATTGTGATAGCTAATCGAAGTTTATAATTTTAAAAGGCTACTTGATCATTAGAAACCCTTTTGCAAGTATGTTAGCAGAGCTGAAAACTGTTGTACTGATTAAAGAAGCAATAAAACTGGCCTTCTTTAGACTAGTTGAGTATCTGGAGCACCAGCATTTGTGGGTTCGATTACAGGCTCAAAATGGCCAGAAACAAAGACTTTCTTCTGAAACCAGTCAGTCTATTCTTGTTCTGAGAAATGAAGGCTATTCCATGCGAGAAATTGCCAAGAAACTGAAGATCTCGTACAATGCTGTGTACTACTCCCTTCACAGAACAGCGCAAACTGGCTCTAACCAGAATAGAAAGAGGAGTGGGAGGCCCCGGTGCACAACTGAGCAAGAGGACAAGTACATTAGAGTGTCTAGTTTGAGAAACAGACGCCTCACAAGTCCTCAACTGGCAGCTTCATTGAATAATACCCGCAAAACACCAGTCTCAACTTCAACAGTGAAGAGGCGACTCCAGGATGCTGGCCTTCTAGGCAGAGTTGCGAAGAAAAAGCCATATCTCAGACTGGCCAATAAAAAGAAAAGATTAAGATGGGCAAAAGAACACAGACACTGGACAGAGGAACTCTGCCTAGAAGGCCAGCATCCCAAAGTCGCTTTGTCATTATGGGGTATTGTGTGTAGATTGATGAGGGGAAAAAACTATTGAATCCATTTTAGAATAAGGCTGTAACATAGCAAAATGTGGAAAAAGTCAAGGTGTCTGAATACTAAATATATATAAACATAAGAAAATGGTAGGAAAAGAACGCTTAGCATAGATTAGGCAAACATACAAAGAACATCATGATTAAATGTACAAATGTCACATGCTTCGGTTTGGACCGGAGCACAAGCTGTGTAAATCACAGGCCTCATACTGTAATAAAACAGAGGTTATGCTGGCAGTAAGTCAGTAAGAAGCAGGTTATAAGGCACAAGCTCAATACAGATGTTAAATGATTTTAGTGGATTGTGTGGTTCAAACATCATTTACAAGGCACAATTAGTTTATTTACAGATATCACCTCTACGTCAACATGTTAACACTTGTTCTTTTGCTATGAGATCCACTTGTTAGTAGTTTTTGGTTTGTTTGTTTTTTACATGCTCCTTCCCGCGTAGAGAAGCATTCTCTCTCTGTTTGCTGGGGTTTTGGTTCAAGATACAAACAGGCCAGTAGGGTTGCCATCTCTGCAGCTTGTCTGATAGTGGCTGTGAAGTGGTGTTAGTGCGAGTCCACTCCTTTCTGTCTCGTTTTTTGGTTTTTAAGGTTGTTCATTAATTATGTCCCCGGTGGTTATCCTTAAGGGCTCATTAGCCAGTGAGCTAACATCTCAGAAACAGGACTGTAAGCAGCACAGGCAGCATAGAGAGTTTACTAGGACCGACCTGAAAACAGTTCAAACAGGGGGTTAGATCTCTCTAGTGCAGAAAGTTATTTGCCATTTCTATTTCTACTTGGCAGTGTTTAACATGCAATTATGAATATCCACTCTATTACAAACATATTGAGACCTTGGAAGTAAAGGGTTCATAATGTTGCCAAAAGGGGGTTGTCGAGACAAAAATACGTCCACTGTCCCATTTGAATAAAGTTTTGTTAACTTCTTGACGCTAGGGGTCAGATTTTTTATATTTTTTAAATAACGTTCCCAAGGTAAATGGACTATTTCTCAGGTCCAGATCGTAGAATATGCATATAATTTACAGATTAGGATAGAAAATACTCCAAAGTTTCCAAAACTGTCAAAATATTGTCTGTGAGTATAACAAAACTGATTCTGCAGGCGAAAACCTGAGAAAATATAACCCGGAAGTTATATTTTTTTAAATCTGTGTTTCCTGGCCAGTCTTCCTTCCATTTAAAGGGATATCAACCAGATTCCTTTTCCAATGGCTTCCTCAGGCTGTGACCAGGCTTTAGACATAGTTTCAGGCTTTTATTTTGAAAAATGAACGAGATTTTTAAAAAGTAGTCAGGTGTCCTCTGAATAGTGCCTGCGCGCGAGAGGGGAGCTCTCCATTTTCCTTTTCTCTCTTATTGAATAGGTTACGGTCCGGTTGAAATATTATCGATTATGTTTGTTAAAAACAACCTGAGGATTGATTATAAAAAACATTTGACATGTTTCTACGACCATTACGGATAGTTTTTGGAATTTTCGTCGAACGGAACGAGGCTGTACATAACGCGAACGAGGCGAACGGAACGAGGCTCAACATAACGCGCAACCCAAATGGCGTTTTTTGTTATAAAAGTAATATTTATCGAACAAAAATAACATTTATTGTGTAACTGGGAGTCTCGTGAGTGCAAACATCCGAAGATGATCAAAGGTAAGCGATTAATTTTATTGCTTTTCTGACTTTCGTGACCATGCTAATTTGGGGCTAGCTGTTGTAGCATTGATTGATACACTCACAAAAGCTTGGATTTCTTTCTTTGTAAAGCATATTTTCAAAATCTGACACGATAGGTGGATTAACAACACGCTAAGCTGTGTTTTGGTATATTTCACTTGTGATTGCATGATTATAAATATTTTTTGTAATATTTTTGAATTTGGCGCCCTGCAATTCAGGGGTTGTTTAGGGAAATGATCCCGTAATCGGGATCTGTGCGCAGAAATGTTAACAACTGCATTTTGTTTAGAACCCTTGAAACCCATGGCCTCCGTGCATTGAACCAGAGCAGAAAGTTAGCTGTTGAGTATAAAGTTGTAAATAAATTAGTGTGCATACGTTACATTCACTATGTATTCAGCTACCCTGCCATGCAGATTGGGATTCAGTCAGTTGTGGACATACCTGGGTAACCTTGTCCATTGTAAGGAATGCCAACACACTGGGAGGAGTCGCAGTAGCCAGGGGGTCCAGGTGGTCCCCTCACTCCTGAGGTTCCCTGGCGACCAGGAGGGCCCCGAGGCCCAGCAGAGCCCGTAGTACCTGTGGCGCCAGTTCGAGCCTCGCCTGGTGGCCCTGGGAGTAGGGAGAGGGAGATGGGTTGTGGAAAATAATTAAAGAATAGTCTGAACGAAACCTCCCTGACATCACCCTTAAATCTCAACTGGAAGTGGAGGGGGGGACTATTGGTTTCTACCACTGTAATTTCAATATTTAGACGGCTCAATTAAAAGTCTGATTAAAAGTGAGCCAGTCAGGGCTCTGGTGAGTTACTCCCTGCCCCAGTCTGTCTAGACAGTACAAACAAAGGATGGAATTTCCTCCGCTCTCTCTTGCTCTTTGATCTCTTAAGTGAGCACATGTGTTGTCAATGAAGGAGCCACCAAAGCAACGCTCATTGTACAACAATCTGATTCTCCCACTCAACAATGAGTCATCATTGCTAGCTAACTAGCTTCCTCCTACAGGAGTTTAGTAGTGTCTTACTTCATTCACAGAAACAGACTTGGCAGTGTTCGACAGGAGGGGGAAGAAGACATCATATATAGGCTGATATTTCCACTAGCCCCCCTACTCCTTGTGATAGGAAAGCTTCTGGGGACTCAGGGCCTTCACATGCTGAATATCAATTAAAGGTGGATGTTATGTTGCCTCCATGAAGACAGCATAATATCAACAGTGAATAAGACGGCTATTAGAGACTAATCTTCAGCCATTTCTAGAATGGGTTTGGGATCACTGATGAATGAGAGGTCGGGGTAACATTGTTTTGATAAGAGAGATAGCAGCTATAATGCATAATGTTAAATCCTTCATCCAGAAATAGACCTTGGCTCTCAATTCCTTTGATGTATCGTATGTTGATCAAGACGTGTGAACACAGTGTTTTTCTGGGAATACGTTTGACCGTTCACTGAGAATTTATGAAACACAGCTGCCCAAACGAAGGTTCATGAGACACATCTAGGTAAATCTTGGCCTGCCCCTTGGGTCTGTCATTTATATTGCATTGGGAGGAGTTCTAAAAGTCACAAAGAGAGGTCCAGGGATAGGATTTAGAACAAAATGGCTACCATGGTGAAATAAGTTAAGAACTGTAGATCAGGAAGTAGTGAATATGAACCTCCTGTCTCCAGTTGTTGAGCACAACCATTTCCAGTTAGTATGCGGGAAGATTCTTATGTTCCATACCTTGTTGTTAAGGTACAGTTGAAGTCGGAAGTTTACATACACCTTAGCCAAATACATTTAAACTCAGTTTTTCACAATTCCTGACATTTAATCCTAGTAAAAATTCTCTGTCTTAGGTCAGTTAGGATCACCACTTTATTTGAAGAATGTGAAATGTCCGAATAATAGTAGAGAGAATTATTTATTTCAGCTTTTATTTCTTTCATCACATTCCCAGTGGGTCAGACGTTTACATACACTCAATTAGTATTTGGTAGCATTGCCTTTAAATTGTTTAACTTGGGTCATACCTTTCGGGTAGCCTTCCACAAGCTTCCCACAATAAGTTGGGTGAATTTTGCCCCATTCCTCCTGACAGAGCTGGTGTAACTGAGTCAGGTTTGTAGGCCTCCTTGCTCGCACACGCTTTTTCAGTTCTGCCCACAAATGTTCAATAGGATTGAGGTCAGGGCTTTGAGATGGCCACTCCAATACCTTGACTTTGTTGTCCTTAAGCCATTTTGCCACAACTTGGGAAGTATGCTTGGGGTCATTGTCCATTTGGAAGACCCATTTGCGTCCAAGATTTAACTTCCTGACTGATGTCTTGAGATGTTGCTTCAATATATCCACATAATTTTTCGTCCTCATGATGCCATCTATTTTGTGAAGTGTACCAGTCCCTCCTGCAGCCAAGCACCCCCACAACATGATGCTGCCACCCCCATGCTTCACGGTTGGGATGGTGTTCTTTGGCTTGCAAGCCTCCCCATTTTTCCTCCAAACATAACGATGGTCATTATGGCCAAACAGTTCTATTTTTGTTTCATCAGACCAGAGGACATTTCTCAAAAAAGTACGATCTTTGTCCCCATGTGCAGTTGCAAACCGTAGTCTGCATTCTTTATGGCGGTTTTGAGCAGTGGCTTCTTCCTTGCTGAACGGCCTTTCAGGTTATGACGATATAGGACTCGTTTTACTGTGGATACACATACTGTTGTACCTATTTCCTCCAGTATCATCASAAGGTCCTTTGCACTTTTCGCACTAAAGTACGTTCATCTCTAGGAGACAGAACGCGTCTCCTTCCTGAGCTGTATGACGGCTGCATGGTCCCATGGTGTTTATACTTGCATACTATTGTTTGTACAGATGAACTTGGTACCTTCAGGCGTTTGGAAATTGCTCACAAGGATGAACCAGACTTGTGGAGGTCTACACATTTTTTTCTGAGGTCTTGGCTGATTTCTTTTGATTTTCCCATGATGTCAAGCAAAGAGGCCCTGAGTTTGAAGGTAGGCCTTGAAATACATCCACAGGTACACCTCCAATTGACTCAAATGGTGTCAATTAGCCTATCATAAGCTTCTGAAGCCATGACATAATTTTATGGAATTTTCCAAGCTGTTTAAAGGCACAGTCAAGTTAGTGTATGTAAACTTCTGACCCACTGGAATTGTGACACAGTGAATTATAAGTGAAATAATCTGTCCGTAAACAATTGTTGGAAAAAGTACTTGTGTCATGCACAAAGTAGATGTCCAAACTACAGTTTGTTAACAAGAAATTTGTGGAGTGGTTGAAAATCAAGTTTTAATGACTCCAACCTAAGAGTATGTGAACTTCCGACTTCAGCTGTATATGAGGCAAATTACTGAGTCAGGGGCTTCCGTTAATGGTCTGTTTTCTTGTGAGACGGGAGACCTTGGCAGAGGCATAGCTGTGAAATGGGTTATTGTACATGAGAAGTGAGTGATGGCCGAGGTCTTACCAGGGGGACCACTGAGTCCTCTCTGTCCTCTCTGTCCTGTTCCAGGGGATCCTCTCTCTCCCTTCTCTCCTGGCATCCCTGCAGCAACACAATCAGATACACAGGCAACAGGTTATTAGCAATGACAAAAGGTCATATTGTACAGCACCATGTATTTGTAAAAACCACAAATGAGCATGTCTGAGGATGGAGGAAATTGTAGCATGGATCAGATTTACTATAGGAAGTGAAGCATGATGGCAGATGACCATCAATTAATTACATGATGTCATGAACTCTATATTTTTAGAATAGATGTGTTTTGCACAATTGCTTGCAATCAAAACTTCCATTTGATCTTTGTGCTCCAGTCATTATTTAATTGTACCATTGTTGTAAAAGTTGCAATGTTACTCCAGGCTCAAAGAACAGACCAACCGTTATCCAAGGATGTTACATAGGTTAAAGAAGAGGACCGTGTCCTGTCATAACTTAAAGTTTTGCATCTCTG
The DNA here is from genome assembly GCF_002910315.2 of Salvelinus sp. IW2-2015. Taxonomy (NCBI): domain Eukaryota; kingdom Metazoa; phylum Chordata; class Actinopteri; order Salmoniformes; family Salmonidae; genus Salvelinus; species Salvelinus sp. IW2-2015. The sequence continues at coordinate 24,183,792 of NC_036849.1, forward strand.
ATAGGTTGTAATTTACTTTCTAGCCATACAAAAACAGGAAGTAATAAAAACAGGCAAAAAATACATAAACAGCACATTATCACTCACCTCTCTCGCCTTGGTTTCCAGGTAAGCCGGGGTTTCCAGGGAAACCATTTCGGCCAGTCTGTCCAGGTTCTCCACGAGGACCCGTGTTGCCGGCGGTACCAGGGGGGCCTGCGGGGCCTGGGTTGTTGCTAGAGTAACCGGTGGGGATCTGGTTGATCATATTATTAATTCTGCTCATTTGACCTGAGAGGAATGAATGAAGATATGATTAAGGCAGATAGCAAAATCACATAGATAGTTTATTTGTATACATTGTATGTGTGTGTAGGTGTACCCAACCAATGCTGGTTTTTGAAGGTCTAAATAAGAACTCACTATTCACAAGCTGTTCGCAAACTTGTCTGGCAATGGAACGCATCAGATTCTGAGATGCAAAGTCCCCCTGGAAAACAAACACATTTTGGTGAGACAAGGTTATGCTACTCTAAGAAGCAGGGGTTGACAACAGGCGGCTCCCAAAAGCACCTCCCAAAGTTCTGAGGATTTTTGTTTTTGGTCAAAAAAGGACTAAATTCACCAGGGATTCAGATAAAAATTTGTTTCATTTAGGAAATCTGCTCACCAAGTATTCCCATGAATAAAGAAAAAGAGACGTGATCGTGTCTCCATGTAATTAAGGTATGAAATGGTTGTTCTTTTCCAATACAACCTCTTTTGTGCCTTACTTGTGGTCAATTTGCAGTGTACAAATGATTATAATTATGTTCCGGCACCATTGACCATCGGCTCCGACAAAAAATCAGCCCACGGCTGAATCTAGTTGTCTAGTCCTGGACTAAAGAATACAGTAGTTGCCTAGTCCTGGACTAAAGGATACAGTAGTTGCCTAGTCCTGGACTAAAGGATACAGTAGTTGCCTAGTCCTGGACTAAA